>NC_045440.1:105171814-105235154 GCF_002776525.5 Piliocolobus tephrosceles | reverse complement strand
CCCAGCCATCCCACTACTGGGTATATACCCAAAGGATTATAAATTATGCTACTACAAAGACACATGCACACGTATGTTTATTGCGGCACTATTCACAATAGCAAAGACTTGGAATCAACCCAAATGTCCATCAGTGACAGACTGGATTAAGAAAATGTGGCACATATACACCATGGAATACTATGCAGCCATAAAAAACGATGAGTTTGCGTCCTTTGTAGGGACATGGATGCAGCTGGAAACCATCATTCTTAGCAAACTATCACAAGAAGAGAAAACCAAACACCGCATGTTCTCACTCATAGGTGGGAACTGAACAATGAGTTCACTTGGACTCGGGAAGGGGAACATCACACACTGGGGCCTATCATGGGGAGGGGGGAGGGGGGAGGGATTGCATTGGGGAGGTATACCTGATATAAATGATGAATTGATGGGTGCTGACGAGTTGATGGGTGTAGCACACCAACATGGCACAAGTATACATATGTAACAAACCTGCATGTTATGCACATGTACCCTAGAACTTAAAGTATAATAAAAAAAAAAAAAAGTTCCAATCACAAAGGTAAAGTTCAAAATTACTTCAGAAATTTCTAAGAAGTTGCTTCATCGTCATTAAATCGTTTGACAATTCTTTAGGGAGCTTCTACTGTGCTCCAGGCACAGTGCTAGGTCCTGGGGGGAGAGTGGTGAATAAGAGGCAACCATGTCCTTACGGAGTTGTTATTTAGATAGGGAACAACATAAGCATGTAAAACATGTAGTATTTTAGGTAGTGATGATTGCTAAGGAGAAAAAAACATAGGAAAATTGAAGGTAGGGGCAGTTTGAAATTTTAGATAGAATGGCCAATGATTGTTCCATTGAGAAGGTGACTTTTGAGAAAAAGCCTGCAGGAAACGAGGGAGGTAACCTGGCAGATACTTGGTGGGAGACCATGCAAGGATGAGGGAGTGCCAAGTACAAAGGCCTGTGTTGGATGTGGCCTGGTGTACTTGAGGAACAGGAGAAGGCTGAAGTGGCTGGAGCAGAGAGAACAGAGATGGGGGATAGTAGAGGGTGGTGGTCAGAGCAGAAAACGGAGCCAGAGCATGGAGGGTTCTTTAAAGATAAGAACTCTGGCATTTACTCTGAGTAGGATGGGAGTGCTTGGAAGATGTTGAGCAGAGAAGTGACATGCTCTGACTTGTTTAAGTTTAAGTCAGATCTCTCTGGCTGCTGCATTCTGAAGAAGCTGAAGAGAGTAAGGACAGAACTAGGGACACCAGTTAGGAGGCCATTGTAATACCCCTGGGAATGGCTGTTAGTGTTAAAATTTGGTGGTGGAAATGGTGGCAATGAGAAGAGGTCAGATTCTGGATCTGTTTTGATAGTTCATATAACAGGATTTTCTCATGTATCTGGCTGGGGTGTTAGGAAAAGAGAAGTCATGAATGACACCATGGTTTTGGTTTAAACAACCAGAATGGAATTGCCATTATGAGAATGGGAATGACAGGGAAGGAAACAGAATTTGAAGGAAAGATCAAGGGGCAATCTGGGGACATGTTAAGTCCTAAACATCAATTAGACATGCAAAGTAGATGAGTAGGTATTTGAAGGTGTGGATCTGGAGTTCAGGGGAGAGGAGCCAAACTGGTGATTGTCAGCATGTAGATTTTATCTAAAGCCATAGGACTGGATGAGATCACCTGGAAAATATGTGTGGACAGAAAAAAGAAGAGTTTCTAGACCTAAGCCCTGGGTGACTCCAACGTAGAGATCAGGAGGATGAGGGGGAACCAGCAAAGGACAATGAGAACAAGCATTTGGGAAGGTAGGAAGAAGAAATCATTTCGTGGAGAAGACACTGAATAGCTGTGTCAAATGATGCTGGGAGGTGAAAAGTGAAGGCTAAGAATTGACCTTTGGCTTTAGCAACATGGAAATTAATGGAGACTTTGATATGAGTAGACTCAGCTAGACTGATAGACACTCTGGTGCCTGGGTACAGCTGAGGCTCCTTCAACAGCCCTAGCCTGGCTATCTTCCAGGAATGGATGTAGTTCTCTCAAGTACTGAAGCACTCAGAAGTAGAGTTAGACACAAGATCACCCAAGTGGATCACTTTTTAATACATCTGAAGAGTTGATAATTGACCTAAGATTATTATAGAAATAGCCCCATCCACTTGAAATTAAAAATAAGACAGTCTGTGGCTCCTAAAAAAATTATCTTAGGCACAAGGCTATTCCCCAAACTAAGTATTTATTATTGTCAAATACCATAGCACAAATACAATACACTGAGTAAAGGAGGTTAGGTAGAGAAAATCTTAATTTCGGTTACACCAGGATCCAGTAAACCTACCATACTGGAGAGCTTGACCTGTGAATTCACACTTAATGGAAGAAATGTCACATGCACAAACACTACCACTGCAGCCACCCAGAAAGAGAGAGAGAGAGGAGAAAGGAAACCCCAGCCGTTTTCCCCACAATATAAACCCTGCCTCCCTAAAGCACAGGCTGGGACCGTGTAAGAGTTCATGCTTCCTGCAGGCAGTTAACACCTCAAAGAGATACACTGAGTGAGGAAGGGCTGAGGCTCCACATTCCTAGTTTCTATCCCCAAAGGACTGATTAGAGAAAACACTGCTTCTCCCCTAGGACAGTGAGGCAGGGAGAAGAGAGGCTAGGAATAGCCCTCCGGGAGTCCTCCTAAACACAAACTCAGGGAAAACATTTGACTTCTCTGCCTCAATCTCCAACAAACACAACAGGAAAGGGAATTCAAATCATTTTATTTGATTGGTTCTTTGGTATAAAATTGAATAATGATAAATATGTCTTTGGCTACAATGAAATTAGAAACATGTGAGTTTTCATCATTTAAAATCTCTCTTATTCTGGATGTAGAATATTTATACACATAATCTTAGATGCTCTTGTGTGCGTATCTGTCCATGATCAGGGAGAAACTAGAACCCCCTTACTTCTTGTTGAGTCCTTGAACTGTCCCATCTGCTGATGAAAGCACTTATTATAATAAAAATATCATTCTAACCAGTCTGTTATAAACTCATTAACAAATCTATATTGAGTCCTTCATTTAAGATAGATAAAGATTACAAGTACTCTTTGTCCTTCTAGAAAATTGGAACAATCCGGCTGGGCTCACATCTGTAATCCCAGCACTTTGGGAGGCTGAGGTGGGCAGATCACCTGAGGTCAGAGGTTCGAGACCAGCCTAGTCAACATTGTGAAACCCCATCTCTACTAAAAATACCAAAAACTAGTCGGATGTAGTCGTGGGCACCTGTAATTCCAGTTACTCGGGAGACTGAGACGGGAGAAACACTTTAACCTGGAAGGCAGAGGTCGCAGTGAGCCAAGATCGTGCCATTGCACTCCAGCCTGGGCAAGAAGAGGGAAACTCTGTCTCAAAAAAAAAAAAAAAGAAAAAAAGAAAAAAGAAAGAAAGAAAGAAAATTGGAACAATTCTATCAGATCATATAAAATATGGCTTTTCTTGTCAAGTCTTTATGAAGATGTTGTTTGTTGTTACCTTAAAACGCCTGTCTCACCCCTCTCTCTCCAGATCTTTCTCCTTTATTCTGTCAGCATTTAAGATTCTACTTTTCCATGGAGGCATCCATAATTAATCCCACTAGCCCTCATCAGCACTGGCATTCCATCACCCTCACATGCACTGTGGCTTTTGCAGGTCATGGTCATGCTTTGTTGTTGGTTGTTGATATCCTTGTGTGTCGAGTAGACACATTTGCACACACTTAGCCTCTTGGAAGGAAACTGGAACTCATCACTCCACAGGTGACTTGAAGTGGAACGTTTTATGTTCTCTAAGCCACCGTATGGCAGTAAGTAGATTTGCTTTAAGTGTCTTATAGATTGATTGAGCTTAATTGAATTTACATACAGGGCATGTAAATGCTTTGGAAAGTATATGATACTATCTGATTACAAAGTGCTGTTCTGATTGTTGGTTAATGTAGTTTAGTTCTCTCTTCTGTTGCATGTTAGAATCACGTGGGGAGATTTAAAAAAACATTAATGCCCGGGGCCCATCCCCATGGAATTCTCAGTTCATTGCTCAGGGATGCAAAGCTGGCATCGGCATTTTTTGAAAGCTCCCCTCCCTAAGTGCTTAAACCACAACCCTGGTTTGCCATTTCTTGCCAAGTAAGTCTTCCCCCAATGGTCAGACGACTCACTCCTGCATTTCATCCAGATCTTTGTCAAATGTCACTGCCTCAGAGAGCCGTTCCTCTACCCCTCTGTCTGAGATAGTCCTCCCCACTCTCACCCATAGATTCTAGCCTCTCAAAGTGCTTTTGTGTTTTTCAAAGCATTTAATGGTTACCTGATCTGATATTAATATGTGGAATGATAAGGAAGTGAATTTCATTCAACACAGGAATGGAGACCTGCCCTCCCATGGAAGCATCTCTGAATTTCCAATCCCCTATTATTTTAACCACATTATTATTCCAACCACAGAATGGAAAGCCAGCCTAAATCCCCCTGGCTGGTGGGAGAAGGCAGATGATGATAGAGGAAGCCTGGGTTAAAAAAAAAAAAGTGAGAAACATGGTTTAAAACATTTCAAAAAGAAAGGGGAGGGAATAGAGGTGATACAGTCTTTTTTAAAAATTGAAAGCAAGACTTTGGCAGAGGCCAAGTTGGCAAATGGAAAGAAACCTCATCCCTACAGTTACAGAACCAATATCTGGATTGAGTGGGTAAATCTAGTTGGTCAAAAGAAAAGCCCAAGATTGATAAGAAAATAGTCACAGATGAGATAGGCTCCGATCTTCCTCCATACCACCCCTCGCGCCGTGAGAATGATTCCCGGATGAAAGGGAATGAGAAGGTGATGGAGTGAGGAGGAGGTTTGGGAGCTGGGTGGGAGTTCTGAGGAAGTGAGCACACAGTGGAGAAACAGGGGTCAGCTTGCTTGGATTTGATTTCAGAACCATCGTTCAGTAGCTGTGAGGACTTACACACTTGAGTTTTCTTCCTGGGCCTTCACGTCTGAAGATGACAGAAACTCCTGATTCATTTGGGTTGTTGTGAAGATTAAATGAAATAATATGTAAAAGTTTGTAGCAGAGTACTTGGGAGACAGTAAGTGCTTAGTAAGTGCTAACAAATGTGTGTTATTAATAATGCCTTTTTAAAAGGGAGTGAGCTGTCAGAGAAAGCTGGAAAAATTTTTCTTTAGTCACATAGCACTTATCCCAGGGAGCCGAGGACAGGGCATGTGACCTAACTTTGACTCTTCCCCAAATGAGGGAGGGATTTTCTAGTTATCCCTGTTAGAGAAAACTAGCATGAGATTAAATGATAAATGGCAGCAATCAAAGTCAATGAGAAATGTACACAGCTGTACTTGGATATTTGTCATTTTTGAAAATTTTAGTTAAAATTGAGTACCTCCTTTATTAGGCTATTAGATATTAATCACTAGTTACTATTTGCTTATAATTTGAATAATTTGCTTTTAGAAAAAAGCATAGCAAAGTAAAGCACATGCTAAACATTTTCTAACTTTTGTACAAGACTTTGAAAGATTAATACTAAGGAGGCTTCATGGATCGTAATTAAAATACCGTTCATTTGGAACCAGCTCCTAAAAAAATCATTGTGCCTGTAGCCTCAAACTTGATTAAGGGAAATCCTGTAAGTCCTAGAAAATATCACAATTGCTGTAAGTAGTTTATTAATTATTATGTAGATTTACTTTACATAAAAACAGTGTTCCTGAAAAACTGCAACTAAAACAAATTTTTATAATTTTATTCATTTCTTCATTAACTTATATTGTAATATCTGTGAAAGTCAATCGTTTGTTTTGGATTGATTTTAAGGCACAGTAACTTCTAATTCTTTGTCAGACGTGATAGTTTAAAACCTGTGCATGAATACTTGGTGGTATCATGGAATGCAACAGTTTTGTTTGCTACTTAAGGGCAGCCTGGTGATGAATCCTTTTGCAGATTTATGGAATTATTATTATTATTTTAAATGACAGTTAAATAATTGTGATATAAATGATTACAAACTCCCTGAGGGCAAGGAAATGTAGCTTCTATTTACTGCAGCACTGTGCAGTGAAAAGGTAAATAGTACCTGGACATGAAGTTGAGACCTGGGAAAACATGCAGCCTTAACAGCTAACTTGTGTCGACAAGGCACCTACTTTTGGTGAACATTAATTTTCTCATCTGCCTTCCTATCTTACAAATTCTCAGATGGGATCGTATGTACGAGAAATGCAACAACATATGAGAAAACACAATAGAAACATTATAGCAGGTGCTCAACACAGAGTTGTCTAATGATTCGTTACCATTGGATGTATTTGTTCTTTTAGACTGCAATTTTCATATTTACTTTTCTTGAGGTAGGGCACTTGTATACTTTGATGAGCTGTTTTGTTTTTGCTTTTTTTTTTTTAATATCGCGCATATGAGCTTAAAATATTTACTTTGGTTTGCTCAGACTATGTCTTCCAGGTTTTTCATGAGGTCTTTGTTCCCACAGCTCCTCCTACCTGTGCGTTCCACCCATGTTTTTAGCAGTTCTGTGTGTAGTGTGGTCTGATGGCTAGAGCCACAGCGGTCTCTCCCACTGTAAGCTGAGAAACCCCACTGACTCGGAGGGTGGCAGGAATTTAGTGAGCTCCACAGTCAACTTCCCCTGGGTCAGGAGTCTCTCAGTTTCCTCCCCTTCAGCCCCACTGACAACCCAAATCAAGAGGAACAAAGTTGCCCGTATTAGTTTTCTTTTGCTAGTATGACAAATTACTACAAATTTAATGACTTAAAGTAACACAGATTTACTATCTTACAATTCTGGGGGTCAGAAGCCTAAACAGACATGCTGAGCTGAAATCAGTGTGTAGACAGGGCTGGTTCTCTCTGGAGACTCTAGGGGAGAATCCTTTCCTTGCTTTTCCAATTCTAGAGGAGTGATGAGTTTTCAAATGTATTACCTTGGCTTTTAAATATAATTTATCTAACCATAAGCTTATATAATTTAATTCTAAATAATGACTGTGTTTAACAACCAGCTTATAAAATTTCTAAAAACTTAACATTCAGCTTTCAGAGGTCAGTACAAGCAATTATAGCTCACAACTGCTTCCATATTTCTAAACAATCTGCATATACTGCTGTTTCTTGATTTTTCAATTTTGACACAATCTCCTTATAATGGAAGATGATGATTTAGCTCCTCTCATTCCCTCATTCCCCAGCTCTCCCTCAGTTCTCCAGTGCACACCTTCTCTTACTCCCATCTTCCCAATATAATACTATCACAATTATGGGTTAAAACAGTATTCACCGTTTATGTCATTATGGTTGACTCATTATAGCTAACATATGAGCCACATGGACACATGTGGTGATTGCATTTCCTTTCTTGTACAACGTTTTTATTCTCCTGAACTTAATTGCCAATGGCTATAGCTCTAAGCGAGCAGAACAATTTTCTCAGTAAGGGTCAACATTTCTGGTGCTTTAGTGGTTTCTTGTTTGTGTGTTTCTTGGAGGTGTCTTTATGGAACTCTCTGCTCTCCTGTGTCAATCAGGAGTGATTATTCTCTAAACCTACGACATACTTTTTTTCTGAGAATGCACTTCGTCATCACCTTGGGAGGATTCCCCTGTTTCTTGTGTTGAATGTCCTCCATGGTCTTCAGGTCCTCATCTTTCCAAGTTTTAATCCTTGTTTTTATAGAACTTAACCTCCAGTAGTTTCCTGAGGCAGCTGCTTAAGAAAGCGTGCATTGGAGGTAAGTTTTAATACTTGCATGTATGAAAAGATATATGAAAAGATATTTATCATGGTCCAGTTCTTGATTTCAATATTAGCTTGGAATATAATTCTTCACTGGAAATCATTTCCTCTTAACATTTTGAAGACAATGATCCATGGTCTTCTTAAGTACAATGCTGCTTTTGAAAAGTTTCAAAAATGCAATTCTGATTTCTAAGCCTTTAAAAAATAATAACCTGTCATGTATCTCTAGAAACTTTTGAGTCTACACTTTATCTCTGACATTCTAAAAATTTCACAGTGATATGCCCTATTGGGGTCTTTTAAAAATTTATTGCGCCAGGCCTTTGGGCACATGGGCACATTTAGTCTGGAAGCTCATGCCCTTTGTTTTGGGAAATGTTCTTGTATTACCGTTTTGGGAACATGCTGATAGTTTCTCTTCCAGAATTTCTTTTTTTTTTTGAGACGGAGTCTCGCTCTGTCGCCCAGGCTGGAGTGCCGTGACCAGATCTCAGCTCACTGCAAGCTCCGCCTCCCGGGTTTACACCATTCTCCTGCCTCAGCCTCCCAAGTAGCTGGGACTACAGGCACCCACCACCTCGCCCGGCTAGTTTTTTGTATTTTTTTTAGTAGAGACGGGGTTTCACCATGTTAGCCAGGATGGTCTTGATCTCCTGACCTCATGATCCGCCCGTCTCGGCCTCCCGAAGTGCTGGGATTACAGGCTTGAGCCACCGCGCCCGGCCACTTTCCAGAATTTCTATTGTTCATAATAGAACAAGGACATCTTGGTTTAATGCACTACTCTTCCTATCCTTTCTCTCTGTTCTTCTTCCTCACACTTCTTTTCTTTCTTTTTATACTATGTGCAGGAAGATTTCTTAAATTGTGTCTCCAAAATTGTTTATTAAACTTAAAAAATCTCTGCTATCATACATTTAGCTTCTAGAATCTCTTTGTTAATTTGCTAAGGGGTCTTTATCTAGCCTCCCATTCTTGGTCATGGATATAGTATCTTATACCTTTCTGAGGCTATTAATTATCATCATATTAGTCAGGGTTCTCTAGAGGGACAGATCTAAAAGGATATATGTATGTATGAAGGGGAGTTTATTGGGAGAATTGACTCACATGATCACAAAGTGAAGTCCCACAGTAGGCCGTCTGCAAGCTGAGGAGCAAGGAAGCCAATCTGAGTCCCAAAACCTGAAAAGTAAGAAAGCTGACAGCGCAATCTTCAGTCTGTGGCTAAAGGCCCAAGAGCCCCTGGCAAATCACTGGTGTTAAGTCCGAGAGTCCAAAAGTCGAACAACTAGAAGTCTGATGTTCAAAGGCAGGAAGCATCCAGCACGAGAGAAAGATGGAGGCCGGAAGACTCAGCAAGCCTAGTCCTTCCAACTTCTGCCTGCTTTATTCTAGCCATGCTGGCAGTGGATTAGATGGTGCCCACCCAGATTGAGGGTGGGTCTGCCTCTCCCAGTCCACTGACTCAAATGTTAATCTCCTTTGGCAACAGCCTCACAGACACACCCAGAAATGATACTTTGCATCCTTCAATCCAATCAAGATTAACCATCACAATTGTTAAATATTTTCTGCCTCTGACGTTTTTTTGTTTCTTCCAAGTTCATTTCTCCTCTTGTTTTGTTGCATGTCTTTCATTGGAGATTGTTCTCAAATATCTGGTCATTCTGTTTTCCATTCATAATTAAGTGCACAACACTAACAAGTTCATGGGAAGCTCTGTGTGCGGAAATGGAGCTCCTTGGGATTCTCATTGGGGGTATCATCCAGACACTTGTTCATTTTGTTGAGGAACCCATAAATATCTGTACTGTAGACTTTTCCCTAGGGCTATTCTATTTCTTCCAAGAGAAATCCCCCAATATTTTGCCAGACTGCTGACATTCTAGATGCTGAGTACAGGATGGGAACTGTGAATCCCATTTCCAGTCTCTGGTCTTACTCCCTCTCCCTGCTGTGCCTTTCGTTCAGAACCTCTCTGGTTCAGTCTCTTGTAAGTAAACCTCCAGTATCAGTTTGGGATAGGGGAGGAAGTTGCCTAACTGTGGGGTAGAGAAGAGTGCGTTGGAACAAAAATGCTTTCTAACTACCTTTTTATCACCCTTCTTATTTTCGGTTCCACCTCTCACCTTTATTTTCAGAGGTATCTGGTGCCTGTCATTCCTGAGCTTTTTCTGTCTTTCGAAGGGCAAATCATTGACTTCAATCACTGCAGATGGTTAATTTCAGTTTTATTCCACTCTGTAAATCCAACCACGTGTGAAACTGCTTTCCATTTTCTGAAAATTGTTGATATCTCTCTTCTGATGTTGTCTCTTCTTCATCCTCTTTTATGTGTATATTTACATTTCTACATTCTTTTACTGTCGTTTTATTAGAGTTTTGACTGGGAAACGATACCAATGGGTGTATTTAATTTGCCGTTTTTAACATAAAGTTTGTATATATGTTAGTAAGGGTTTTGTTGTTTTAACCAAATTGCTCTCCAAAAACACTGAATCAATGTCTATCCCATTGACAGTGTCAGTGCTCATCACTCCGCATCCTTGCTAACACTAGGTATTATAAGTATATATTTGTATCTTTGCTAATTTGTCAGGAAATATTTTATATCGCATTGCTATGGCGAACTGGTTTGCCTGGGGCTAGCGGGTTTTCTGGGATATGGAATACTCAGTGCTAAATCCAAGAAAGTCTTGGGCTAACCAAAACAGGTTGGCCACCTTATTAATTGTTTTAATTTAATTAACTTGTAATTTCCCCCAAAACTCTCCGAAGCTGAATTAATTATTGATGCTGACAGAAGAAAGAACTCTATCTTGTTCTCCCTCTTTTACTTCCATTGACTTGACATCTCCCCCTGCTTCAACAGTCACCACACTTTGACTTGCTGTCCTCTTCTGCAAGCAAATCTCTGCCTTCTTTTCCTCTGGAGATAGCAGAGCAAATCGAAGGTGCTGTCTGGAGGTGTGCTAGCAGGATCAATCAGATTAGCAAAGAAATCTGAAGCCCCTATTATATTATTTCTTTGGGCTTTATACTTGAAGACTAAACTCAGTAAAAAATCAGAGTTCTGTGGGAGAGAGAAGTCAGAATGCCTTTGAGTGAGTAGATATGTGCGTCTGTATCTTCTTGGCTGTGTCAGTGTTAGACTGCGTTTGGGATGGGAACCATGTTGGAAATTCATGCCAAAGAGAAACTGAGAAATTGTGCTCCCAAACAGGTCTTATTGAAACTATCTCAATCAAAAGAACTGTGAATCTGAAAGGAGACAGAGTTAGAGGAGGAAGATGGACAGTGTTATACACTCAGAAAAAGTTAAAATTTGAAGCAAATCTTAACATTCTATTATTTATTCACTATGTTGCTATGATACAGCCTTATGGTAGCAATGCTTAGTTCATAAGCAATTTTGGAATTATCTTCATTTATTTACACAGTGGACACTTGGGATTGATTAGAGGTAAAAGAGCTCACAGCATGGTGGGGGAAGAGAGTCACATATATAATATACCAGAGGTATTAGTGAGGTGCTGTGAGTGTACGCACACTGGAAGGAATAGTTTCCCTGAGGAGTGGGGAGAGAGTCAAAGTAGATAAGGCTCTATCGAAGGTGGGCATCTGAATGGCTCCTAATGGAGAGGCAGAAATTTGCGAGGAGTGGAAGGAGTCAGGACATCATAAGCAACCTGTATGTGTCGTGATGTGGCATTGTGAATGGCTATGATGCATTTGGCGATTGGGTCTGGCTTTGTGGAGAACAGCAAGCTATGGGGCTGGGTAAGTAGGATGAGCCTGAATTCTAGAGACTCCTTTATACCTTGCTAAGGAGGAGGATTTTCTACCACAGAAGATATTTTATTGACTCATTAAGTATACCATAAGTTTTCATATTTATGTGAATAAGTACTGATATTTTAGTTCACTTAGACTAGCAGTTTTCTTTTTTTTTCTTAATAGCAGCACCATTTCTTCAAATAGAATCTTACACATAAGCCCATGTAGAAACATGTAAGATCAGGCTGGGCGTGGTGGTTCGGACATGTAAAAAATGACAGTAAAGGAGTCTTTGCACTTTGAGAGGCTGAGATCGGCAGATGGCTTGAGGTCAGGAATTCAAGGCCAGCCTGGACAACATAAAGAAACCTCATCTCAATGAAAAACATAAAAGTTATCCAGGCATGGTGGCATGCGCGTGTGGTCCAAGCCACTCTGGGAGCTGAAGTGGGAGAATTGTGTGAGCTTGGAAGGTAGAGGTTACAGTGAGTCAAGATTATACCATTGCATTCCAGCCTGGGTGACAGAGCAAGACCCTGTCTTAAAAAGGACCAAACCAAACCAAACAAAAACAAACAAAACAAGAAACATGCAAGATCAGAGCTGCTGTAGTTGATCCAGGCTTAGATGAGCCCAGCTCAGTATCCCCAGTACCTAATAGTGCATGCTACCTGTAGGTACTCGTTGAGGTTTATCATGTAAGATGAATGAATGTTGCAAGTTCCTAAACATGTGATTCAGATGCCCAATCTTACTCTGTTACTTTATGAAAATTTTTTTAAAGCTATATGATGTTATGTCAAAATAGGTTGTTATACTTTGGGATAATCAGTATGCTAGCCCTGAATTTAAGCATAAGTCCTATTTTTTTTTTTTTTTCATGGGAGTCTAGGAAAACTATATGTTTATTCAGCAGTAAAATACAGTTTGGAACTTAAATGAGCTATTGATCAATTTCTGGTCTTATGTGAGAAGGAATAAAGCATCAAGAAAAAGGAAAGACTTGCTGTCAAGAACAGGAAAATTTGACAATAGAATATTAAGAATGCAGGAAATGAGGGTAAGTGGAAAGGCAGCAGCTAGTGGGAGAGAAAAAGTGCAGGGACAGTAAAAGTGAATGTAGGAGCTTTCTGATCCATACGCTTCAGGAATGCAGTTCATCCCTAAAATGCTGTTTGGTGTCTTAGGTTGCAAGTAACCAAATTAAAACCAGATTGAAAGTAGAGTGAGACAGCTGTCATCATGAGACTCATTTGATCTGTTTAAAGGCGGCTGCTCTTATGCAGGGACCAACACTCACCTCCAGGGCAGCAGCTGGTGCACACTACCCCCGGCAGTGCCTGCCGCCAATAGTGCAAACGACTCAGAGAGACTTCATTGGCACAAGGGAATACTCTCACCTTTCTGAGTAAAGAGCAGGTAGAACTAAAGGTTTCACATTTTATTTTTTATATTTTTATTTTTTATTATTTTTTTTTGAGACGGAGTCTCGCTCAGTCGCCCAGGCTGGAGTGCAGTGGCGCCATCTCGGCTCACTGTAAGCTCCGCCTCCTGGGTTCACACCATTCTCCTGCCTCAGCCTCCCAAGTAGCTGGGACTACAGGCGCCTGCCGCCACGCCCGGCTAATTTTTTGCATTTTTAGTAGAGACGGGGTTTCACCGTTTTAGCCAGGATGGTCTCGATCTCCTGACCTCGTGATCCACCCGTCTCAGCCTCCCAGAGTGCTGGGATTACAGGCGTGAGCCACCGTGCCCGGCCAGGTTTCACATTTTAAACATACTTTATATTCCTCCTCTTAGGGGGCTCCAGCCTGCTTTTGTGCCAAAGCAGATGTTATATCTGGCATAGAGTCCTCGGAGCGGCAGTTGTTCCTGAAAGTTCCTTTTTGCATCTTTGTGCCTCATGCAGTGGCTTACAGGTCAACCAGGCTTCTCCCCTGACTTTCGATATGTAAGAGTTTGTGTTTCAAATGGATTTGGTTTTCTTAATGTCACCCTAGGTTGGTGGAAAGGAGAGTAAATGGAAATGGGGGGGAGCAGGGTCCCCTGGGGAGGTTTAAACAGATGGAAGTCAATTGTCTCTTGAGAAGAGAGGAAGCTATTAAGTTTTCATTCCACACTCTGCACCTTTTCTGTTGGCAAAGAACAAGCCCCACTCTCTAGCAATTGCTTTCCACTGAACTCCCCTGTCCTGGCCCCCCCCCCAGCAAAAACCTAGGGATCAACTTAGTTCACTCCAAATTAGAAAATTAAATAGTCATTTGTTTCTTCTTGTCCACAGGGAGAACCATTTTCTTTTCTTCTTTCAAAATTGCCCAGTTCTTGTGAAGGGTTATTAACACCAGAAATAAATACATTTTAATAAGCTTAAATCTCATTGCTACCTGAAACCATCAGATTTTAGTACTGTAATATTTTGATCCCTCTGTCTTTTAGGCTCTGACACCAAAATTGCCATAATGAAGGTGTTTCACTTCTTATTTATTTTTATGGGATCTTTTTTTCCCAAATGTCTTTTCATCCCAGCCAAAGGGAGAAATGTTAATAGATCTACCATCCAGAAGGTTCCAAAGCTGGCCTGTCAGGTTTTCTGTTTTCTTGTTTATTATCTTTGAACTTTTGTTTTAAACACTTATTTACCATGTAACTTAATGCCTGATAGTACTGAAAGCATTTTATGGGTTTTAATTTATTTAATGCTCGTGAAACCCTATGAGGTAGGTACCGATATTATTTTTATTTTACAGATGAGGAAACTGAAGCAAAGAGAAGTGAAATGAAAGCTAGTGAGTGATGGGACCAGGGTTTGGACATGGGCAGTCTGGCTCAAAAATTGTGTGCTTTTAACTACTATGTAATGCTGCCTCACAAACAGCTTGTCTCGCAAATCGTTTTTCTGGATCAGAGGGTGTTGACTGGCCTGCAATTGTATTTTGTATGGCCCATACACAATTCAGAAGTTTGAAAAATTTACGTAGAAATCTGCATTTCCTGACTTCTTTTGAAAATAGGAATACCAGATATCATTAGGCTCGAATTCCCAATATGGCAACAACAGTTGAGCAACAATCAGCTCTTTAGATGAGGCGCCTGCTGTCCAATTTCCACAGTCCCCACCAGTGCAGACCATAGTATCTACTTAAGTTTCCTACCTGCCTCAGAGAAGCTTCTGAGCTTGTGACCTCTGTTCCAGCTGCTCTATGTAGGGACACTGCCCCAGTACAGCAAGGGCCTGCTGCAAAATGCGTTTCTTAGTCTTCAATACTCATTTCTCCTTGTAACTGGATTTCTGGTAAGTTATGTCTCATGGTGGATCTGCCCCAAAGATAGAGACTGAATGGAAGTGAGTCACTCGCCCTGGCCTCCATTGTTCTGAAGAAGGTTCCAGCCACATGATTGATGTCAGCTGGTTTGCCAGAGCCAGAGCTGGGTTTCAGGACAGACACACTGGCATCTAATAGTGAAAGGCAAGGTTGAAAGGCCAAGACCAGCCTGAGGTCTGAGAGACCAAGGGCATCACAGAGGCCAGAAGTTCAGAGGTGGACATAAAAGGAGTTAGGAGAATAAGGAAGTGAAAAGAACGTAGTACAGTATATCAGAGAAGGAGCTCCAGACTGGCAAATATAACTCCCTTGAGAAAGTTAATGCCTGTCTGCTGAATTCACACTTCCTTATCCATGCGTCTGAGTCCATTCAGGCTGCCATAACAAAATCCCTTAGACTGGGTAATTTACAGATAATAGAAAATTATTGCTCGTGGTTATAGAGGCTGGGAAGTTCAAGTTCAAGACGCCAGAAGATTCAGTGAGGTGAAAGCTTGTTCCTCATTCTCACTGCATCCTCACATGGTGGAAGGGGTGAATTGTCCTCATATGGTAGAAGGGGCAAGAATGTGCCCTTCACCCTGTTTTATAAGGGCACTAGTCCCATTCATGAAGGCAGAGCCATCATGACTTAATCACCTCTCAAAAGGCCCCATCTCTTAATATCGCTATAATGGAAATTAGGGTTTAACATAAATTTCGGAAGGACATATTGAGACCATAGCACCATACAATAAAATCAATACCCCAGCTTCATGGAGTTGTGGTAAAGATTAAATGAGATAGTGTACTCTAAGTGCTTAGCCTGGTGCCTGGTGTGATCAATGCTAACCCAAAGGATCCAGGAGGTCTCAAGTGGTTGCTGAGAATACTAATGGGTGTTTGCAGTCTGCCTGTGTGCAGAGGCAGATATGGAGTATGGGTGGGTCCAGTCAGTTCTCAGGGGGCAAATCCAAGACAGAGTTTGATTATTCATAACCCTAACATTGTATTGCCGTCATTTATTTTAATTTTTAGTATATTTATTTATATTTAGTTTTTAGTTTCAAAAGTAAATATGACAAACAAGAGAGCTAAGGTAGACAAGAGAGTTATGGGTGACAATGCTAAGTGCTTTCGTCACACTTACTATTTGTATTTTTTTTAGTTTAGTGAGAATGCCATACACTTCCCTCTCTCTTTACATCTAGCAATATTGTATGAACGGTGATTTCATAAGATGCTTGCAACTTCAGGTGAGCTAAGATTTTGCATTTTGTTATTTCTTCACTTCTTTTCTCCCTCACTCTCTTTCTTCCTTACGGAAATTTATAGATTTGTCTTATAATCTAGTTCAGCATTTCCCGAAATATAAGCTAAAGAATCTAATCTCATAAGATTCTCCAGGAATAACAGGTTTTTGTGATCAAATAAATTTGGGAAATGCTTTATATTTTATCTCTGCCTTGAGATTTACTAAACATGTTGAAACATTGATAAGGCTTTCAATTGCCTTGAAATAAAACAAAAACAAAAATAGAAAACACAGAACATTTAGTCCAATATTTTCTCAAATGCATTTGGCCATGAAACTTTTCCTTTCTTGAGTAAACCCTAGTAACACCCTGCTGGATCCAACTGGACACCTGTTGATCTGGGTCTCCTCATTAAATGACTTTCTAACCTTGGAACTGGACTGATTATTGTTACTGCTGCTTTCATTAAAGGTGCTATGTTTTATATTTATAGATTTATCTTCCTTCCAAAGACCTAACTTTAAAAAAATCAGAAGAGCGTATCTTCTACCCTCTGCTGCATACACACTGTCATTGAAAATGATGTGATGAAAGGATGCATCATGAGAAAGTAAACATACAACATAGGTAAAAGTTGTTCCAAGTCTTTACAAATGTTCTTATATCTTCAACCTTATTATGGCTCAAGATATAGTAACTTTTGCGGGGTTTTGTGATTGTTTTTGTTTTATTCTGTGAAAACATCCAAGAGCCCCCAACAGCCTATAGATTTGCAGATCCTTTTCTTTCCCAGGTAGCCTTGCATTCAGGAAACATTAACTTCACACAAATTCTTCTTTAAAATAAGTGTGTAGTGATCTTTTTCCCCTCACGGGCTCTGCACAAACTTGTTCTCTTTTTCTCTCGTCATTTACTTACAAAAAATAAAACCTGTTAAGAAGCAATTTGTTCTATGTTAGGTTCATTTATACAGCAGGTGAGCAGGAGATGGCTGGTGACATCAGCCATCTCCTAGTGTCTTGGAAGTGCATTGACACAGGAGTCACCTGGGTTCTGCTTCATCTAAGGAGTGCTTCAGGACATTAGAGAGCCGAGGGAGACAATCCCAGATCAAGTGAGAATTTTCCTTTGCAGGGTAGGAACTGATGCCCAGGCCTGTGACACTCCTTTGGCTCTTTCAAAAACCTCTTCAGTGACACGGACTCCAAAGCATAGTAACTGGTCTTTCTGGATAACACCAGGCAGAGCTGGACTTAGGCACTTGCTCAGTCCAGAGGCCTCTTCAGATGTGACTAGGGAATGGCTAATCAGATGTGGAAAGTACCTTGAATGAATAGTCTCTGGGGAAAAAAACAAAACAAAACAAAACACCTCTTAAATTGGTTTTATTGAATGTAGAAGAACTGCCTGAATTTTGTGAATGGCTGGGGAAACACAGGGAAGGGCCCCTGTCTGCAGGGTGAATGCACTGTCTTGCTCAGAGCCCCTGCCTTTGCTGTAGCTCTTCCTTTCAAATTCAATGCCAGTCATGGAAGCAAAGATAAAAGAAGCTAGCGCTAGCTTGTCTCTGCTTGCTCATAATTCTGTTCAGGGCAGATTTATGGAATGAATGATTCTTTCCATCACAGTTGGCTAATTTTAGAAAGATTAGAATGCAGGAGACTTCCGTTCCTATGCTAATACAGCCAGGCAAGTTACTACGATCATCTAGCTGTGTTAACTGAATTTTACTTTTGTGTCTTTCTGGTTTCCTATCTGAAAAATGAGCAGGGAAATGAAGACCTTTTACAGAATGACATTAGGAATAATGGACAAAAATTGATTACAGACCACTTTACAAATTAATAGCCCCATATTTATACTATGAATCAACATGTAACTTTTATCTTATAAATAACCAAGGTAGTTACAAATTCCTAGTGCTTTTTAAATCAGATACCAAATTCTTTTTACTTTCTTCAACTTTTATTTTAAGTTCGGAGATACATGTGCAGGATGTGCAGGTTTGCACATAGATTAACATGTGCCATGGTGGTTTGCTGCACAGATCATCCCATCACCTAGGTATTAAGCCCAGCATCCATTAGCTGTTCTTCCTGATGCTCTCTCTCCCCATCCCTCACAGGCCCTGGTGTATGTTGGTCCCCCCACAACGTGTCCATGTGTTCTCATCGTTCAGCTCCCACTTATAAGTGAGAACACGTGGTGTTTAGTTTTCTGTTCCTGCATTAGTTTACTGAGGAAAACGACTTCCAACTCCATCCATGTTCCTACAAAGGATATAATCTCATTCCTTTTTATGGCTGCATAGTATTCCATGGCATATATGTACCACATTTTCTTTATCCAGTCTATCATTGATGGGCATAGGGTTGATTCCATGTCTTTGCTATCGTGACTAGTACTGCAATGAACATACGTGTTTGTGTATGTTTATAGCAGAATTATTTATATTCCTTTGGGTATATACCTAGTAATGGAATTGCTGGGTCAAACAGATACCAAATTCTATTCATTTGTCTTAAAATTCTTAGAAGCAATGTTGTAGAACAACATATTCCAGGCTGGATTTTACCTTTCATTTTTCTTTGTTACTACTAGATACATGCAAAAAATTGAAGTTAATATTGTAAATCTTATCCTTTAAATGGAAAACAGAGAAGGCACTGAGTTAGAGAAACTTTCACTTTCAAGAGCAGAAAGCAATCAAACGTTAAAAATCTTAGGACCATTTCAATGTGACTCTCCTATAAAACCCATAGATTCTGGGAATCACAACCACTTCTTTTGTAAACATAATTTCCCTAAAATTAGTACCAAACACTTTTAGGTCTGGAAAGCATCTTGGAAATGGATCTTCTGAGGGGTCCAACAGCTTCTTACTGTGTCTGTTTGAGAGTTAATAGCTCACCTAGAGCTCAGATCTCCTAAATCTCCAGACAAATTTTTTTTCAAGTTTTCTCTTGTTTCCTCATTCCAGAATTATTTTATAGTATCCAAGCTTCTTCACTTTCCACCTTTCCCTTCCTATTCTACCCCATAAATTGGTTCCTATAGC
The DNA here is from genome assembly GCF_002776525.5 of Piliocolobus tephrosceles. Lineage (NCBI taxonomy): Eukaryota > Metazoa > Chordata > Mammalia > Primates > Cercopithecidae > Piliocolobus > Piliocolobus tephrosceles. The sequence goes on along the minus strand of NC_045440.1, from coordinate 105,215,947 downwards.
TCCCTGCTGCTCCGTGGAGACCCTGCAGTGCCGTAGGAAAGGGAAGGTTGTTAGCTGAGCCTCTGGGTTCTCTACAACTTATTGAACCAGAATAGCTCAATTTTTAGCTGTTTTTCTTATGATGCTTTCCTGAGATAAGGGCTCCATGGCTTGAAAATGTTTTCAAACCACTGTCCTCCCTGACCAAAACCACATGCTTGTCTCACTCCATGTTCCTCACTGAACCTCCAAAGTCTCTTTATAGCAACTTTTGTAAGGTTTGTTCCTTCTCTTTTCCCTTTTATACCACTCCCCATCCCTACTATAGACCTGAACACTTCCCAGCATCTTCTTTTCAAGGGCCACTGTTTTTTACGAGTGTAAATGCCTGAAGTTAAACTGTCTTATCTCAGATCCCTAAATTCAGCCTCATACCTCAACTCCATGCTGTCTTCCCTGATCTGAATATTTTCAAAACAGCTCCTCAGGACACCTGGGAGGTGTTCTGGCTGCCATAAACCTTAAATCTTCTTGGGTCCCATGTTCACCCAGGAGCTGTGTCTCTTTCCTGTCTTCAAAGCCACACCAAAGCTCTTTGAGGGTAGGAAACATATATTTTCCATCTTCACATCTAGCACTGGTTTTTAACATGGTAGGTATCTTAGTTAAGAATTTCCTTGGCTAAAAATAACATGGACCCCCAAACAATAGCTTAAATAATTAAATGAGGGGTTTTCCCTTTCCCATATAATCAGAGGTCTAGAGATGGGAAGTCTGGAGCTGGCATGACAGCCATGATGCTGCAAGAGACCCAGGCGCCTCTGTCCTCTCAAGCATCCTTGGCACTTGCTTGTCACCTGTGGTCTCAAGATGGAGGAACCCCTTCTAGAAGGCATCATGTATGTCCATATCCCACTAAAGAAGAAGGGAAGGCGGTCCTGTTGTAGCTCATGAGTGTGATAATTGGGTGTTCATATGCATGTGTGAGATGTGCCACCCTCTGAACCTTGTTACGACATTGGCACATTACCTGTCTGACCTGACTTGGAAAAAAAAAAAAAAAGAAGAAGAAGAAGAAGGGAAAGGAATTGAGTCATTTGTGGTGGAAAATTTGTTGGTGAAAGACAGCAACAAAGCAAGAGTCAGGCAAGCTTCTTTAACGAACTTTCTAAAAGTCCCACTTGGTGGCATGCACTTACATTTTATTCATAAAACCTGTGTCACATGGACCCCCTAGCTGAAAGAAGTCTGGAAAATGTAGTGTTTTTAAGGCTGGGTATGTTGTTAATAACATTGGTGTTCTGTCGGTAAAGAAGAAAGAGATAGTAGATATTTGGTGACAACCTGCAGTCTCTACTGGAATAAGTAGGCAAAAATACTGCTTATGGCTGGAATGGAAAATGTCCACTCCCACCATGGTCACCTGTGTTGAGTACCTGGAAGAGTGGTTCTCAAAGTGTGGTCCCAGGCCAACTACATCACCTGAGAACTTTTTAGAAATACAAATTTTTCAGCCTCAGCACAGACAGATTGAGTTAGAAGTAGATGGAGTCAGTGATCTGTGTTTTAAATGCCCTACAGAGGATTTTAATGCTGCTAGTGTTTGAGAACCACTGGCCTAGAATGATCATGCAGAAAGTTCTAGACTGTCAGGCTCTGCTTGTCTTGACATCACCAGAGTGGTCTGGGATGGATTGGTGGCCAAGATAGGCACTAGATAATCTTTACAAAGCAATTTAATTAAGCTCACCCAAATAGAACTAGAATGATCCATGTTCCTGATGTTGCGGGGTTTGGGGGGAGCTTGAAGAAAAACTGGCATGGAAGTAGAACCAGGCCAACCAACTTTAACATGCCAACAAATGCCAGAGGCTCCTTCCTCTCAAAACTATCTTCCATTCTTCTCAGTTGAAGGGCTTTAGTTGCAAAACAAAAAGTATTACTCTAGGATCTTGTAATTAAAGATTATCTGAGATACTGGCAAGGATGTGGAGAAAGGGGAACTCTTGTATACAATTAGTGGGAATATAAATAGGTACAGCCGTTACAGAAAAAAGGATGGAGTGTCCTCAAAAAACTAAAAACGGAATATAATACCATCTGATCTAGCAATCCCACTGCTGGGTATATATCCAAAAGAAAGGAAATCAGTAAGTTGAGGAGATATCTGCACTCCCACGTTTGTTGCTGCACTGTTCACGGTGGCCAAGATATGGAATCAACTTAAGTGTTCTTCGGCAGATGCGTGGATAAAGAAAATGTGGTATATGTACACAATGGAATATTATTTAGCCATAGAAAGATTAAAATTCTGTCATTTGCAGCAACGTGGATGCAGAACATTTTGTTTATTGAAACAATCCAGGCACAGAAAGACAGATATCACATGTACTCCCTCCTATGTGGGAGTTAATAAAAGATCATCTTATGAAGGTAGAGAGTGGAATGGATGATAGTTACCAGAGACTGGGAGTGGTGGGGCAGAGGAGGGTAAATATAGAGAGGTTGGTTAAGGGGTACAAAATGCAGTTAGATGGAAAGAATAAGTTCTATATTGTTCGATAGCACAGTAGGATGACTGTAGTTAACAATAATCTACTGTATATTTCCAAATAGCTAGAAGAGAAGATTTGGAATGTTCCAACACAAAGAAATGATAAATGTTGGAGGTGATGAATATCCCAATTACCCTGCTTTTACCATGACACATTATATGCCTGTATCAAAATATTACCTGTACCCCATAAATATGTACAATTACAATTACAATCAATGAAAAAGAAAGAGTATTTGAAATGTATAATCCTTGAGCTTCAATGGGACCAATAGGGGTGGCTTGTGTGGAGAGGGTTGTAGTCATCCCATAACATCCATCTGCTTCTCCCCCAAGTAACCCATAATGAACTCAGTACAATTAAGTATAATAAAAAGTGCACACAGAGCACAGGCAGCTTCAAGTTGGCTCCTCTGGCCCAGGGCTCCTCCAAGCATGGTCCACAGGCAGATCCATCCTGAGAACTCTTTGTTACTGGTCTGCACTGAGATAAAGAACTTAAATCCGAATGTAAATCAAATACATTACTGGGCTCACTCTTTAGTTCAGCTGACATTTTTTCAAACTAAGACTTTCTCGAAGAAATTAGTGCACAACAAGAAACAAACAGTTCATAGACTGACTCTATGAACTGTTTTGAGTGGCACTGCTCCTGCCTTCCAACTAGACAGTCACCTCTGCCCTTCATGGAGATTCTGTAGCTGCCACTTTAAGCATCCTCCTGGCCTTCATTTCTTTAACAAACATTAATTGAGGTCTATGGTATACAAGCACAATTGGGATGCTGGGAACACAGTGGGCAACAGGACAGACAATCTGTAAGGGTACTAGTTGTCATCAAATGGCAGTATCAGGTGGGACAGTATGTGTGGAAGTACTTCATAAACCTAATTATATTTAAGAATCAGGTAGTATTTTCTTTCCTTCTTTAGATGGAATAAAAAGTGCAACGAGAACAAGCACCCTGCACAATATTTCTAGAGTAAGAAATATTGCTCTCTGGCCACTAGCTGAATTTGCTTCATTCTTTTCTGTCTCTGTAGTGGGTCTCATCTGAAAGAACATTGCTCTTGAGCTTAAGAAGGCAAAAGAATTTAGAGGGTCACGTGCAGTGGCTCATGCCTGTAATCCAGCACGTTGGGAGGCTGAGGAGAGAGGATCACTTGAGGCCAGGAGTTTGAGACCAGCCTTGGCAACACAGTGACACCCTGTCTCTATGAAAAATAAAAAAAAAGTTAGTTGGGCATGATGGTGTGTGTCTGTAATCTCAGCTACTCAGGGGAAGCTGAGGCAGGAGGATTGCTGGAGCCCAGGAGTTGAAGCTGCAGTGAGCTGACTGTGCCACTGCACTCCAGCCTGTATCACAGAGCCAGGCCCTCATCTCTAAGAAAAAAAAAAGAATTTAGAGTTGCATTTCAGATGAGAAGCACATGATATTATTGACAATTCAGTTTGCTCCCAACCTCTCTCATAGGTGTCTGAGCATAAAGTCATCTCAGCATATACCATTGGAACTTAAGGGAAAGGGGACTAAAGCTCCAGGTAATGAAAATTACTAGTAACTTGGCTCCTGGTGGAATGCCAGTGAGAATATGCACTTCCACAGATGCTTGAATTCTCTTGGCCCAGGGCTTTAGGAAGCCACAGGAAAAGGTCAGGATGCTCAGGAATAGAGACATGCTGTCAGAGAAGGATGGAAGGGTGGAAGAGAACAGTGCTGGGCCTAGCAATTTTTAAAAGACTTGCAAACCAGTATGGCAAATGTTAACATTTGTTAAATCTGAGGAGTGTCCATATGGGTGCTATATTTTTTCTCTGTACTTTCTTTTATATTTTACTATTTCATAATTTAACATTTAAAATTTTTAAGAAGATCCTCAGCTGGGCATGGTGGCTCATGCCTGTAATCCCAGCACTTTGGGAGGCTGAGTCTGGTAGATAACTTGAGGCCAGGAGTTCGAGACCAGCCTGGCCAGCATGGCAAAAGCCCATCTCTACAGAAAATACAAAAATTAGCTGGACATGGTGGCACATGCCTGTAATCCCAGCTATTCTGCTCCAGAGGCTGAGACACAAGAATGGCTTGAACCCAGGAGGTGGAAGTTGCTGTGAGCCAAGATTGCACCACTGCACTCCAGCCTGTGTGACAGAGCAAGACTCTGTCTCAGAAAAAAAAAAACAAACCCACAATTTTTCAAGATTCATAGAACAAAATAGTGTCTTCAGATGATCAATGTAGCACAGAAGAAGAGAAGCCGCAGTAAATAAAATATTCATGGCCCTAAAATTATGAAGGGCAGTGTGTGTGTGTGTGTGTGTGTGTGCGCGTGCGCGCACACACATGTGTACATGCACATACTCAGAAGCTTTAGCATGCATCAAAATCCCCTGGAAGGTGTTTAAACCACAGAGTATTGACTGTGTCTAGTTCTGATTCAGTAGGTCTAGCGTGAGACCTGAAAATCTGCATTTCTAAGAAGTTCCCACAGTAAATCCTCATGATATCTTTTTGAGTAAATGTTGTGTACTCTTCCCACAATTACAATTACCTGGACTGGTTTGACTCATTTGTTCAACAGATATTTAGTACTTACCTACTACGTGCCAAGTACTGTGTTACATGCTAGGGGTATATGATTTATTGTGCACATATAACTCCTTATCTAGAGGCAATCATTAAATGCGTATTATATGTTTATGCCAAAAGCTGAGCAATCATCTAAACCCTTAAGCAAGCTGTTGGGTATTATAGTAGCCAATCAGTAGGACAGGGGAACACCATGGGATGGCTGTGTACAAAAACTACTTTTTTATGTATGGATGAATACAGATAACTTTCTTTTTCTTTTCTCATCTTACCCCCAACCACCTCCTATTTTTTTCTCTCCTTTCTGTCTCTCTCCCTCCCTGGGATAGATGTGTTTGATGGGCTCATCCAGCAGCTATCTCAAGCCACCCCTTGCTGCTGCCTGTTACCAGAGGTTCTAAAGAACCAGATATTTGCTCTGCCAGATTCACTGGCAGCTGGGGCTGGCCACATGCTCTAGTTTTGGCTAATGAGATATAAGTGGAAATAGGTTGGGGGTCTTTGGGGAAGATTTTGTTTCTATTCGAGAGGACAGAGGTAAGAGGAAGATCACTGGCACAGCCCCCTTCGCTGTCTTTCTGCCTTAGGACTGCAATAGCCATCTTGTGACCATGAGGCAACTAGCATAAGGATAGTTCCAAAGGGGACAGAGTGACAGAGACTGGCTTTTAATGACATTTTTGACCCATTCAACCAACGTTAGCAAGCCACCCATACTCAGACTTAATGTTAGTGATAAAAGCAAAGCTCTATTTTAATGAACTGTTAATTTCTATCACTTGCAGAGGAAATCACTCCCAAATGATACATCACCTTCTCCCTTTCTTCCTCTTCTTCTTTTTTTTTCCTTTTTTATTTTCCTTCTCTCCTTGGTATGTGTGAATTGTGTCCTCCTTGCAAATTCATATGTTGAAGTCCTAACCTCCAAAGCCTCAGCATGTGACAGTATTTGGAGATAGTCTTTAAAGAGGTGATTAGGTTAAAATGAGGTCATTAGGGTGGGCCCTAATCCAGTATGACTTGTATCTTTAAAAGAAGAGGAAATTTGGACATAGAGATGTAGAGAGGGAAGACCACGTGAAGACACAGGAAGAAGACAGATATCTACAAGCCAAGGGAAAGAGACTTCAGATAAAACCAACCCTGCTGACACCTTGATATTGGATTTCTAGCCTCCATAACTGTGAGAAAATGAATTTCTGTTGCTTAAGCCACTTAGTGTGTGGGACTTTGTTACGGGAGCCATGCTGAGCAAATATACTTCTTTCTCCCGCCGTTTACTTCCCCCCATTCTTTCTTTTTCTTTATTTGTGTGGAGATATATATATATATATATGTCTATCTCCAAGGGGTAGCCTAAAGTGAGGAATCCCTTCATTAGGGCCCCTTAGCAGACTTCTTCTTATGTCTCCTTGGCCAGAATTATGTTGCATGCTCATATGTAAGCCAACATCTGAGAAGGGGAATGAAACCACTGTAATTAATCTAAACCAGTCAAGATTCACCCTCTTTGGCTGGAATGTAAGCTGCCTTTCTTACACCTTATGGCTGCTCACAGAACTGTGGGGACAACAAGACTATAAGCAGGGTTCTGTAAGAACAATGGTTATCAGCCTAAGGCAATTTTGCGTCTGCCTTTTGCCAATTCAAGGGACATTTGGGTAATATGTGGAGATGTTTTTGATTGTCACAACCTGGGGGAAGGGGGGAGTTGCTATTGGCATCTAATGGGTAGGGGCCAAAGATACTACTAAATATGCTGCAATGCACAGGAAAGTCCCCTACAACAAAGAAGTATCCAGCACAATTGTCACTCATGCCTGGATTGAGGGACCCTGTGTTAGAGGAAGGGAAGAAGGGTGGCTATTAGGAGGGCAGCAAGAGGTGTTTGTCATGGATGGAAAAACACATGTACGTGATGTTCTCACAGCCTCCCTGTGAGTCTCACCGGCTTCAGGCCACAGCATCCCTGAGTGACAGAAGCTGGTCTCATTACATTGGCCAAGCAGCCCTCAGTCTGCAACTATCTGTCAGAGACCCGGTGAATCAGAAAGATTGGTGCAGACTAAAATTAGAAAAGAGATGAAAAGTGATTATTTGGAAATAAATTTGAATATGCCTGTTTAGATCCTCCAAGACTGCAGTCTGACATATAAATAAGACTAAAAATATGAAATTGTGGTACTCCGTCATCCTATTCACTAGATTTCACTAGCTCTGAATCTAATAAGGCCTTCGTCATTGTGTTAAATTAATGCTTTTTAATATTTAAAAGATATTAATCTTGCTTTGGTATGCTGTTGGTCTATTTTTAAATTCAATAATTTCAAACAGTAGCTCTTCAAGTATTTGAATCAATGATTTTTTATATCCACTCATCTTGATGTTGTGCCGTAAGTAATAAATGGTGTAATAAAATATCTTTGTGCTTCAAGTAATACCTCAGCACTTTTTAAACTTCTTTGCAAAACTTGAATACAGTTTACGAATATGAGTTATAGACACACATATCTACAAAGGTGGCTAGATTTTTAAAAATTAATGCCATGACCTGCAATTTCCTTTGCAAATATATAGCTTGTCCTGTTTGCTTTATGGCTGTTGTTTGCAACATCATATTTTCCCCTCAAATAAAAAATTTTAAAATGGTATAGAAGACTTTGGCCAAATTGGCTAACAGTTTCATAACGTTTGATATTGTTCCAAGTTTTCATGCACCTAATTTTATATATACGTAATGTATCAACTTTTGATATAGCAAAAAGCACATAAGTAGCTTCAACTGCAAAGCATTTTCTGTTTTTCAGGCTGTATATTGCAAGACCTACCAAGCAACCTTGCTTAAATGTTCCGTACTTAATTGCCAGAGTTTGCAGTGGACTCTTCATTTCTTAAAGAATTACCACAAATGTATTCACTTATTCAGCTCCTGTGTGTTCACATACATGTCTACCACTATTTTCTTTTCTTCAATCAGCCAGTGTGTAGAAGTAAGAACCATCATCTTTAATTCAATCTCTGGCTTATTATAGACCTAGGATCCTCACAGGAATATTTGTTCAATTTGAACATGCTCATCAGCTGTTTTTTTTTTTTTTTTTTTTTTTTTTTTTTTTGTTGCCTATGGATGACAGAGTGATGTTTTACACATTTAAGAGTACTTCATTTCCTTATTACATGGACTTATTTCTAATTGGCTCCAGGCTCCTTACTATTAATAGCTGTTGAAGATGCACTGTACATCTAATTTAGCACTGCCTGGGGTGACACAATTGGTTCTCAGTTACTTTACTGCCAATATGTACAGCTTATGCCACAGGGAGCCTGGATCTAATTGGTGAGATCCTTGCCCTCTGAGACCGAATCTAACACATGCTTCCGAGACAGCTTCCCTCTCAGGGACCTCAGCGTTCCTCATTATCCTGACCTTCTTTGATTTGGTGCCATGATTGACATAAGGAAGGCAAAGCCATCTCCTCGGCTTGATTTATTCCAAAGATATTTGACTTTATCCATACCCATCCCTGTGGAATATGGAAGCCCTCAGGGGTGACTCCTGAATTTGCATATAGGAGCTTAGGGGTAGCAATATAGAAGGCCAGGGGCTTGAATGAATGTATGTTTGCAGGGAAAACACACTTTGTTTCATTTTAATTATATTCTTTAGTGAGAAGGTTAATTGATATTTGGTTCCGGCAGGGAGTGTAGGCTCCCTATGTCACCCTTTGTACCTTTGCAGAGCCACTGGTGACTCTCCTTGTGGAAAGCCCTTTTTGGTGCCACCACTGAAAGTCAAACCTCTTACTATGACTTTAAGGAGTATAACATTAACCAATCCCTTGAGCCTTACGTTCCAGCTCTCCTGCCACCCCAACCTCCCACTCAGCCAAGCTGCAATACTTCCATGAACAAGACATACAGCTTTTTTTTTTTTCCCTCTTCTGTTCCTTACTTTTTGGTGTCCCCAAGGTCTAGATCTGGCCCTCTCTCCCCAGTGCCAACAGCACTTCCTGCACGCCACTATCATCACAGGTCGGGTGTGGAATTCCTGTGGTTCAGCATACAGTTTTCCTCAGCACAGACTGTGAGGGTTGCCTTTGGGTAACAAGGCCCTACGCAATTCTGCCGTACTACTCTTTAGGTGATCTAGCGCCATCATTTTTAATCACTGTTCAGAGGTATGTCCACAGCTCTGCATGCTCCCCTTGGTGGTATAGATTTGTTTCTGCAAAGTAGCTACTCAGTCAGGGACCACCCCCATCTTCCCCTTCTGCCCTGGCCACACGCAAACTCACACACACACATACACACACACACAGCTAGGTATACCATATGAGCAAGTTCTAGCTCATGAAATGTGAATGGAAGTGATGTGTGTCATTTCTAGCCCTGTCCTAGCAAACCCTCCCACACAGTGTTCCTCAGGGCTCTCTCCCTGTTTGTTGGCTGGATATATAGAATTTAAGCACCTAGAGCAATGTTTCTTAAGCTCAGTCTATCAGCATTTGGGGCTGAAGAATTCTCGGTTGTGAGGACTTGTCCTGTGCATTATAGAGGGTTAAGCAACATCCCTGGCTTCTACCCACTCCATGCCAGTGGCACCTCCCCTGTTGGAACAGCCCAAAATGTCTCCAGGAATTGCCAGGTGTCTCCTGGTTTGGCAGAAGGTGGAGGGAAGCAGGGGTTGGGAGGGGCAAAATGACCCCTGGTTGAGAACTACTGCCTAGAGTATTGCAGAGCCATATGATGGAAGGGGCAAGGGGCCCTGAACCACCTGAGATAGAAAGCCAACTGGCACTTACTGCACAGGGCTGTGAAGCTATGGAAATGTTGAGGCTTACTCGTTACAGCATCTGATGGTACCTAACCAAGCACACTGCTTTTTATCTGCTTTGCAAATTGAACTTCTACGTAAGATTCCTTTTAAAGAAAGTATCCCTCAGAAAGAATGAAATAAACACAACCTTTGGAAACCTTTGACCCAGTTTAGTCTCTTCCCTTTACAGATAGGAACCAGTTACAAAGAAGTGAGGTGACTTGTCCAAGACCACACAGCTAGGTAGTTGCAGAGGCAGGCCCGGACCTCAGGGCCTCCAGGTGCTTCACCCTGTGCCCTAACCTGAAGCCACTTACTTTAACTTTCTCTAAGCAGGAACAGATGGAAGTGACAAAACCAGCCACACTGGGTACAGTTTAACTTGGCCTACATGTAGGATGGGTTGATAAAGTGCCTTAAGTTCCTCCTCTGACCTCATCATGTTTCTTCTTCCTGTTCATTGTGTTGTATCATCTGAGTCACTATTTAGGGGGAAGGCATTGCCTCACTTGTCAAAGACCCTGTTAAAAAGCAGGTTATTTCCTGGGGGAAATCATACTTCTACCTGTGCTACCTGGCAGTACAGATCTCTTTACCAGATTGGTCAGGTACCCCAGAAGAACAGGGAGAGCCCAAAAATGGGGTCCCGAGCGGCTCAATCCCCAAAGCAGGGCCAGCATGGGCTTCTGATTGGGATGAGGAAGAGACTGAGGAACCAGGAAACAAGGGAACCTGAAGGCCCATCTGGTGGCCTAGCCACACCTGGCCGGGGCACGGAGTGAACAGCTGAGTCGCCAGTGGAAAAGATGTTTCCAGCTTCACGTGAAGCCTGGCTCTCATTGGCTCGGGCCCTCGGTGGGGCTCAGCTTGCAGGCCATTCCTGGGGCAGCTGGGTGAGGCCAACCCCAGCAGGGCGATGCTGGCACCTCTTCACACGTTACAGTGGTGTCATCTGGAGAAAGGTGTGAAGTAAATGCATCGACTAATGTACCTTGCACACATTTTCACACCCTCATTTTTCTGTTTCATGCTCCCTTTCTCCCTCAAGCCAGCTCCGAATGTGTGAGTCTTTGTGCCATTTCTGAATTTACAAATCCCCCCAGAAGGCACTCATCATGGACTCTCTAGATCTTTGTTGCCAGTTATGGAGAAAAGAATGGACTTAACTTTCCCTAGGGCTATTATAAAACAATGATCATCTGTCCCAGGTGGTTAAGCTTCTATAAATTCTCACAAGTAGCAGAAGCCAGGCTCTCACCCACCAGGGAAAGCTGAGCATTGGCCTTACCATTGCCAGGTGTATTTGGAGCCGTTGTTTTTCTCTTCTGCTAACTATTCCTTCCAGCCAAAACTTAAGTTGAGAGAAGGGGAGCAATTATCCTCATTCTTTGAGAATTACAAATTGTATTTTAAATTGGCATATTTTCACTAGTTGTATACACCTTTTTCTCTTTTTCTTTTTTTCAGTTTGGATAATAGTTCTTGGAGTTAAACCTTGGCCTTGGGGATATCTGAGCTGGGGGCGGTTAATTGTTGAATTGTCATGAGCTAACAAACTTATTAAAAAAAACAAAACAAAACAGTAATTTCATCTTAATTGCTCATGAAAAAAAGTAAAGAAATCTGTAGACATTTGGAGTCCTATATGCTTTATTAAAACTATAAACAGTCATAGCCAAGGCAGTTTGGACAGTCTGCTGAACTGTGTTATTGTTACGAGACTTCAAAACTTAGATATTCAGCTTTTCTATATTCTGTTACAACATTTGTTACTTCACCTTTTTGCATCACTTCGAATGGGATAAAACTTCAGTATTGAAAGTTTCTTGGAAAGTCATCTAGCCTCTTGGCGCTCAAAGTCTGTCTGTGGATCCGTAGCACTGTTATCGCCTGAAAGCTTGCTAGAAATGGAGGCTTTTAGGCCTCGCCCAAAATCTATTGAGTAAGAATCTGAAGTTTACCAAGATCCCCAGGTGATCTGTGTACACACTAAAATTTGAGACTCAGTGGTCTAGTCTGACTCCATCATATGAGGAAACTGAGGCCCAGGCAGGTTTCCAGAAGGGGAAGCTGTGGCTCAGGAAGAAGGGCTACACCTTAAAAGCAAGCTGCCATGAACTTCATAGCCTCTCCACATCCAGGCTCAGGGTGTGGCTGAAAGCTTCATGTATCCATTTTCAATCATACTTAAACATGGTCACAGTATAAGAAAATGTTCTAGAGCTGCTTCTACTGTGGGTACTTTTCCAAAAATAACTGGGAAGGACTTGCCCGGTAGACAGACAGGGGCTGACATGGTAATTTCAGACCTGGCAGGTGAATAATGAGTCACCATCTATTCAGATCACTGCTGCGGGTAGTTTCTCAGGGGTGGCAAGACGGCAGTCGTCCACTCCACAAGAAAGCTGGAGGGCAAAGCCCACAATATTTATGTTGGCACTTTCACTGTTTATATGAGGAAATATTTTCATTAATCTCAAACGTGTATTATTGAGTAAGTCTCTGAAATCAGGTGTTTGCTTAAAAAAATAAATATAACCTAGTTCTCATATTTCAGGTTTGATGCAATAACTACCTCTAGCTCCTTGGGGCTGTGTTAGATTTTATTTTTGCGGTAAATAAGACTATAAATTCAACAGAATTGGTCAGCCATGCACAGATTCTAACATGTTACTGTCGTTATAAAGAAGAAATAATTTTTGATTGTCCAACCTTGCTATGTGCCTGGGAAGCAATGAAAACAATTATTTTAGAAGCCAAGATGGGGAGAATCAAATGCCATGTATTTCCGATAGGAGAGGAAGAGGTTCAAATGCTCCATCTGGTGTGTAGGTCTAAGTTCCCTGCCTTGGGCAGAATGATCGGGCTGTTAGAGGCCTCAAGGAGAAGGTCCCATGGATTTATGGGCAGAAAGAGAGAGAGTGGGAGAGAGGGAGTTGTTTCTTTCCCCGGGTGGAGACAGAGAAAGGAGGATTTGCATTCCTTTGTGACAGGATTGGAAGCATATAAGTCAGATATAATGTAAGTTAAAATGCAGACCAGACCACAAAGGCTGGTATATAGGAAGCACTCCATAGATGCTCATTCCTTACTGTCTTCTCTTTTTCTCTCCAAGAGTCAAACTGATGGCACAGTCCAGGCAAAACCCAGAGGCATGTTTGGTTTGCTTAAGAGGCCTTTATCTGCACTGGCAAAACACAAAGGAGAATGTTTTCATTGTTACTAAGAAAAGAGCTGCTCTATGAATCATGGCTGCTTCGTGGGAACAGCAGCAGCCAATGCAGAGTTTCCATGCCTCTGGGGGCATGGGGAATTTGGATTTCCTAATGAGAACTAGGGTTCCTGTGGCCTCGTCCTGAAGTGATAGGAGCCATTGAGATCTAGAATAGTCTAGATGAGGTCGGAGGGAGCACAGGGTGGTTCTGATTTAGGCTGCTGCACTGAAATGACCCTGGGCAGAAGGGAAGATGCTGGGGTCACAGGCAAGGAGCCCTGAGCAGGTGATTCTTAGGGGCCACAAGTAACTGGTAACTGTGGGTTCATGGGAAAGGTGAGGAGGAGCTTGCACAGTAAACAGCCTTTTAGGGAAAAGCAAGTCTGTCTCATGATCCCAGTTTTTCTTCAAAATAATATACAGAAGTCTAAAAATGGGGAGGGGAACAAAGCAGCAATGACCTACTCAGAATTTCAAATGCCCTTTGATAAGTTTCACTTATCAGACTATTACAATTCTGATTCACCAGTGAATTGGAGATGGATTTGAGAGTGGGTACATGCAAGGTAATGAACCTAGGTGAAGATAATCCAATGGCACAGGTGGATCTTCCTAAGCAGTAATAATCATATCTGACATTGGCATGGCTTTTCATGATTTATAGACCATTCTTATTTGATCCTCATGGCAACCTTATGAGGAATTTCCCTCTCGTTAGCCCATACAGCCTTGGCAAGCCCAGGGTTTATGCTCTTCCACTAGACCAGTGGCCTATACATGTAGGGTGTACAGGAGAATCGATTGCTTGCAAAATAACACTATTTAATTTTTTTCTAAAAATAATGAAGAAATTAAACTTTACCAATACTGAAAATGTGGATTGAGCCAGCCATGCCGTGTCTGCTTTATGTCATACAACCCCACATCATGTACACCCAAGCCAGGTCAGCTGAGGATGGAGGGACTTTGCACTTTTCAGAGGGTTGAAGTGCCCTCAGCTTGCTTCCTCACTTCCTGCGTATTGTCTCATGTCGCCCTTCACTCAGCATGTGACATGAATTTATCAATTTTATTCTCTTCCTTACTCTGATAGAATGGACAAGCTACTGAAAATTATTCCTCTCCAAAAATGCAAATGAGGGAAATAACAGTGGTGCAAGCGCACAGCAAGTCCCAAAGGCAGCAGAGCCCCACACTTCTGTTATTCCTGTGTGCTCTTTGTCAGTCATAACGTGAGATTGAGAACAATGACAGTCTCATCTGAGCTAACAAGCGGCCAAAACATTTTCTTTCTTTTTTTTTTGAAACAGAGTCTCGCTCTGTCATCCAGGCTGGAGTGCAGTGGTGCATGCAACCTCTGCCTCCCAGGTTCAAGTGATTCTCCTGCCTCAGCCTCCTGAGTAGCTGGGATGACAGGCATGCACCACTACGCCTGGCTAACTTTTGTATTTTTAGTGGAGACGGGGTTTCACCATGTTGGCCAGGCTGGCCACGAACTCCTGACCACAGGTGATCTGCCCGCCTCGGCCTCCCAAAGTACTGGGATCACAGGCATAAGCCACCACGCCCGGCCCAAAACATTTTCAAGAAGGTTATTTGAAATGTGAATTATCTTCGCCATCCTTGATAATGAATGTCACCCAAGTATCAATTGTATCTTATAAGCCCAAGGATATTGAGACTGCATTGAGATCAGCAGTTCATTGAACCTCGCAACATCCAAACCTCTGCAGTTCCCCCATCCCACCCCTGTGGTGATTAAAAACATAAGATTCTCAACAGTATTTTAAAAGTTTGCAAAATTTATTGATAAATATTTAGCAGCTTCTTTTGAGACTTGTTACCTAAAAAAAAAAAAAATAACAACAACAAAAAACCCTGTGACTAGGTAAATCTGTGACTGGGTAAATGTTTGTTCTTCCTGATGCTATTAAAAATGGTGGAAATAACACTTAAAAATAGATATAATAACAAACAAAATGCCAAATGCCTTTATTAGTAACATAATACTGTTGAAATAGAAAGAGAAAATATTGCTGAATGTCTGAAGAATCAAGGATGAGAACAAATGATGCTGTATAGGATATTTGCTATTTAGTTGTATGAAAGCATACATGTTGTCAATGTTTCAGTTTAGCGTATTCGTCAGGTTCAGTTTCAGTAATTCAGAACCTAAAGAATTACTTTAAATTTGTATGTGTGTGTGTGTGCCACATATGGGAAAATGTACCAGAAAAGATATTTCCTTGACAATTACTTCTTTAAAATTAAATTTCCTCAACAATTAAATTACTTCTTTTAAAAAAAGTTTTATGGAAAACCTAGGTTAAGTGTGCCCACTGAGGCAGAGATTGAGCTAGATAAAAGTCATTCCATGAATTATTCACAGGAAAGCTTTTATAACAAAGTAGTTAATGCCAGAATTACACAAAATGTTACAGGATGTCATCCATATGGGTTAACTTTATAAAAACAAGACTTTTAAAATATAGTGGAGTCTTTATAACACTGTATAATGAGATGGGAAGTGATCATGAAAACCTTTTGTAATACATAGACCAGGTTCTTTGTAAGTTCCTTGTAAGTTATTTTCTATCAAAATATTAAAGGAATTATTGAATTTAAGATAAGTTATTCAGCTATTCATTTTTTTCCCAGAAAGAGATGAGACCTAAATATGCTGACCTTTCTTTGATAACAAATATTCTATCTAGAAAATAGGTTGTGAAAAAAAATGTTAGCACTGTAAAATCATCATAAAGAATGAAGGTGACAAGGAGACATTTTCATTGTCTAACTGGCCCAGGAAGGCTGTGACTAAGGTTAACTAAACGCTTTGTCTTCCTCAAAGCCATCACCTCAGACTAGATTAAGTGCCCTCCTCCTCTCTGCAATCCTATACTACCCTGTGTACACATTCATTCATTCACCTATCACCCCACCCACCCACCCACCCATCCTTCCATCCACCCACCCATACTACAAATATGTATTGATCACTTATTAGGTACCAGCATTCTAGATGGTGGTTATACAAAGCAGACAGTGAACAAAATCATCGAAAAACCCAGCTCTCATGAAACTTACATCCTAACTAGGAGACACAGATCATTTAAAAAATGAATAAGAAGCTGGTCATGGTGGCTTGAGCTATAATCCCAGCTACCTGGGAGGCTGAGACTCGAGGATGGCTTGAGCCCAGGAATTTGAGGCTGCAGTGAGCTATGATTGTGCCACTGCACATCAGCCTTGGTGACAGAATGAGACTCTGTCTCTTAAAAAAAATAAGTTATATAAGTTTGTGGTGATAAATATTATGGACCAAAAAAAAAGAGAGAAGGAAATTAGGGAGCGCCAGGGAATACATTGTGATTTTAACTTCAGTCATCAGAGAACGCATCACTGAGAATACAATGCAGAGTAAAGACCCCAAATAGGTGAGAGAGTGAGAACTGCAGATGATGGGGTAAGGGTTTACTGAGCACAGGGAACAGTAAGTGCAAAAGCCTAGAGGGATTGTGCATCTGTTTTAGTTTTAGGTGAATGAGTGACCAGGAGAGGAAGCACTGAATCAGTGAAGTAATCAAGAGCAGGGCTGGCAAGCTGGGCAGAGCCTCGGCCTTGCAAGATTTAGGCTTTTATTCCACGTGAGATGGGAAGTCCCTGGAGGGTTCCTTCCATGCAGAGGTCATGACGTGGTCTGCCTCATGTTTTAACAGGCTTGTTCTAGCTGTGTTATGGAGAATAGACTGAATGGGGGCAAGTGCAGAAGTAGAGAGCTGTAAGGAGACAGGGCAGGGATCAAGGTGAGAAATGGCCCAAGGTGGCCTGGACAGAGTGAAGATGCTAAGTGTTGGCATGCTTAATTGCTATGTTACATTGAAATTGTCTACTTACTTTTTATCTCCTCCATGTACATAGTGCATTCCCAGCACCTACCACAATGCCTCACCCCTACAAAATCACAAACTGTCTCCTTTTTAGAAATGACCCATGTCCATTTTGAGGGCGGTATAGAACTCATTTCCTTGTGGCTAACCTATCTACAAAGGCAATTGAGGTAGAAAAAGTTACTTAAGGATTAAAGGAAAAGTCAGTGGTTGATTGTGGGTTAAGAGAAAGCAGATGATTGGGGGAGTATATTCTTGGTCGTAGAGACTAATTTTAAGGAAAATCTTCCTTTCCTAACAACTCTGTGTGTTTTGGTCTAAGACAGAAAACTGTTTCTATCTGATGTAATAACTTGGAACCATCACATCGCACAATTCCAGGACATGCCTTTCCCACAGAATGCAGTGTGAATCCCTGAGGTTGTGCAATGTAGTGCTGATTTATGGGTATGTATCTATCTATATCTTTGAGAAGTCTCTAGCTATTGGGAGGTGTCTCAAATTCACATAATTGCAGAAACAAAGCGAAAGACATGATCTCACATACTATTTGTTCAGGGACTTATGGCTTTGGATAGTTATAGTAGATTGAATAATAGTTCCCCAAAATGTCAGATCCTCATCCTTGGTACTTATAAATACTTCCTTATGTGGAAAAAGGGACTTCGCAGAAGCGATTAAATTAAGGATCTTGAGATGGAGAGATAATCCTGGATTATGTGGGTGGGCCCAAAATACAATCACAAGTGTCTGTATAAGAAAAAGGCAGAGGGAGATTTGACATGGACAGATGAGGAAAAGACAATGTGACACAGAGGCTGAGACTGTAGTGACGCAGCCATAAGCCAATGAATGCTGACAGCCACCAGAATCTGAAAGAGGCAAGGAAGGGCTTCTCCCCTGGAGTTTTTGGAGGGAGCTCCAACATCATGTCTTTGGCCCAGTAGTACTGATTTTTGGTCTTTTAGCCTCCAGAACTGTGAGAGAATAAATTTTTGTTGTTTTCAGCCAGGAAGTTTATGGTAATATTGTTACAGCAGCCACAGGAAACAAATACACTAATATGGTAGTAGCTTTAACCTATTTCTTGTGTGGTCATTTATCCTCTGAAAGAGCAACTACATTGTCTGTCTTTAGATTTGTCTATGAATATTTCATCAGTGACTCTATGCACAACAGTGATTTTAAAGCAGAGGCAAGGTGATTATAGCACTCTCTGGTAGGAAACACCTTATACCTGCTGAACTGTTAAGCCGGGATCCTCCTAATTTAGGGTATGAGAAGTCTGTTTGCTAAATAACATTTTTAGAAATAGCACATAGTGGTTGAAAGGAAATTATATGACTGAGCCATCTTGCTTTATGATTTTACTTACTTAATGGTTAAAAATCGATCTATTCAAATATTCCAGATGACCCACACGCATATCCATCTTTCTGTTTTCCCTGAAAAAACTGAGAGCAAGCTTTTATCTGGAGTAGAAGCTCTATGGGACATGTAGCAGATGAGTTAACACTATGCATGATGCTAAAAATCCTAGTTAAATGTGACTCTAAACTCAATCTTACTTGATCTTTCTTCATCTTGATACCTCACAACCCTCTAACCCCCGAATCATGGGAAGATTCTAGAAGTCTCATGAAGACGAAAACACTGAGGAATGTTGAAGATGTTTTAGCTGAGAGGCTTATTGCCAAAGTTCCCACAATCTCTGGGAGTGTTTCTTTGCTAACTTGCCCCATTTAGATGTGGGATTTATTACCAAAGATGGAAACCCTGCCGCCAGAGTCCAGTCTTCTTGGGTGGACTATGAAGCTGTTCTTCTCTGAAGTCCTGCTGTCTTCCCCAGTATCTTGAGTGCTGGAGGTATGGCTCCAGCGACTCATGGAACCTATGAACCATGGCAATATTGTATCACTCTGACTCAGTGCTTTTCTCTACCTTCCAAAAGCCCACAATTGTCTTCTCTCCTCTAAATATTTTCAATGAACTTTGATTCTAGCACCAAAAGTCATAAGGGACAAGTCTTCAGGTAACATCTTTTGGCCTTGCCATCTAAATCCTCTAAGTCAGATGTGAGAAAACTATGGCCTGTGGGCCAAATCCAGCCTGCCTCCTGTTTTCTTTTTTAAAAAATAAAGTTTTATTGAAAGATAGCCATGCCTATTTACTTATGTATTGTCTGTAGCTGCTTTTGTGCTACAGTGGCAGAGTTGAGTACTTGAGACAGAGATGGTACGACCTGCAAGGCCTAAAATGTTTAGTAGCCGACCCTTTACAGAAAAAGTTCACAGACCCCTGCTTTAAGTCAAGGGAACTCAGTGTCTGATTACCATCTTTTAACAGAGATGGAAGGTACTGAGAGGACTGAACTGGACTGAATTAGTGCCACAGGATATCCTGCCACTTAGGCCCAGAGATTGTGGGAAGTCTGAGTTAACTGGATGCCCAACACGATTTCTATCCAATTCCGAATGACCCTTTGCTCTTGAGCTACTGCAGGGATGGTGGCAACACACATCCCAAAGATGATCTCACTCTCCATTTACCCACATTCCAAGGCAGACCAGATCTAACTGGATTGTTCAAGGATGCTTCCGTTGAGGCTGTACCCTCTGTCCATTTGGGTTTCCTCACACATCCTCCACAAGTCCTCAGGCTGCTTCATGTGTGGACGAACTAGACTGGAAGATGCCGAAGGACAGGCCTTCCAGACAAAGAGCTCTTCCTCTAGATCCCCTGGCATATTGTGCTGTGCACACTGGAGGTGCAGGAGCATCCCTACTGTGTACTACATTAACTGTGAGACCCAACCTTCTGCTTGGAGGATGACAACAGATGGATGCAAATTGTCCTATCATTGCCATTTTGGAATTGCCATTTGAAGACAGTGGTGACCTGTGGGTCTGGAGGAATCACTGCAGGGTTGGACATACGTATCAAATTCTGCAACCTGGGTCAGTTGTGGTGGTATCTACTTTGGGACACTTCACAAAGAAAGAAGAGGGAAATAAAATGATGCCTATATACTTGCCTCATGGAAAAGATTCCCTATCATGTTACAGAAATATAGTCCACTATGTAATGACTCTGGAGGACGATAGCGTCCAGATTCCTCTTCAGTATGGTGTGTGGTTGGTTGTTAGTTTGTACAGAATGAATGATGGCCTCTGTTTGCCTGCCAACCAAATGTGGGACACTCAGAAAAGCAATTTTTTCGCATCAGACAGATCTGGATTCAGATTTTGGGCTTACTTCATTCTGCCTTTGCCACTTTGTTCAATTTAATTACCTTTAGTTTTATCACCTGTAAGATGGGAATACTGTTTCTTGATTCATAATGTTATTGTCAAGATGAAGTAAAAGAGTTAATGGAAAAGACTTCCACACTGCTGGAAGAAATAGTAGTCACTCAATTCTTTGCCATTTTCAGCTTGTCTTATTGTTGAGCTAAACAAAATTCCCAAGGAGATTTGTGAATTTATTGAACACATTTTATTGAAGAGGTGCTGGGAGCATTGGTTCAGCAAAAAAAATAATAATAATAATAAAATAAAATAAAATTTAAAGATTAGTATAAAGTAATAAGGATAGATCTACAGTTGTTATTAAGGGAAGGCAGGATCTGTGTGTATTTGTACCCCAGTATGGTGGTTTTCTTTGTAATGCTGGAAGCTGTTGTTAACCTGAGAAAATAGCAATAATAATGTTTCATTTATGGACACAGCTTTCGACCCCATCAGGACCCTGGTACAAAAGGCCAGTGGAAGCTGGGAGGGCTCAATGGATAGGAAGCTTGGCACTGATAGTAACAAATACTGCCAGTAATAATAGCATATTCCAGCTTCTATATAAAGGTTGGGACTGAGCCAGGATGGAAGTTAGAATGGAGCATAGGTTCTATGCTACTTCCAAAAGGTATTTTGTTCTTCCCGTATTCTTTGAGATCAGAACAAAGAAACAATGACTGGATATAGAAGTTTCATGACAAGTAAATGACATTTTGTTCAGGATAATTGTAACGTTTGCATTGTTTCCTTTTGACAGTTGATCAAAAGGAAATTTAAATGTACAGGGCTAACTGCCCCCCATGTAGGTCAATAAATAAGCTAGTGCATTCAGTTTTCATCCTAGGACTCTGGAAGGCAAACTTAGGAGTCTTTCCAGAATTTTCCTCCTCAGTCGGCTCAGTCGGCATCCCCTATATAATTGTTTCAGTGGTGCTGCCACTGGGTGGTTGTCAGCCTCTGCCGTATTCACAGAATTGTGTGGCTTCCTTCTAAAGCTTTGCTGCATTCCTATCTTAAATCCCAGTTAAAGAACCACACATTCTGAGAATAGTCTTGAATTTTCTAATATTTTGAGAGCCCATCAGACCTGTAATATCCTCACTTCTTCCTATTTAGAATTTATTTTTTCCATACTGTTAACATTAAGAAGCCAGGAGACTGGTGGTTTTTACATTTTTTTTTTTATTTGCTCAATGTCTTGCCAGGATTGTCCAAAAATATTGTTTTAAAACCTTTGTCCTAAAGAGCTCTGTGAAATTACAAGGCCAGCCAAACTCAGCTTGTTGGTTGGAGTGAAGCTCACCAATGGGGAGGCCTTATAAACAGAGACTTAGACTTGAAGGAAGACCATTGAAGGATTCTTCTTATCTTTCCTATTGATGCCTCTTAGAATTGTAGCCTTTTAAACAGAGGTTCCAGTACCTAGTTTTTCAGCCAGTTCTAAGATTTCTCTTTTGCTTCTTTTTCAATTATGTAGAAAATGGCCTAGCTAACAGCAAGAGGAAAACAATTTTACATTCTACATGCTCACTGTATTTTTAATTGCCTAAAACTGTGACTACTTGCCAAAATTATTCTGGCATTCTATGAAGAGATGCCATTTGTCATCAGAAAACTTTTGAACTCTACATAAATACAAAGTATCAGAGGATTTTTTATATCCAGACAAGGCTTATAAAAACAATTAGACTGTACTTTTTGGGTTTTGCTTGGGTCGAATATGATTCTGATCATCAGAAAGGGATTTCTCATTCGCTCCTTGATGAATTGCATCAGTAAGGGTCTACACAGGAAAAAGAAGGCATGTTAGGTATGTCAAACAAAGGAGGTTTAAGACGGACCTGATTGTAAAAGAACTGAAGGAACAAAAAAGAGGGAGGGTTGGGTAACCCAGAAATTAGATTGTGAGGCTGCTACCACTGGAAGAATGGAAGTGCTGAGGGGAGCCAGCACCCCGACTTGTGCTCACTGGAACTGTTGGAGTTGCATCTGTTTTGGAACCTCCTGTTTCTACCTACTGGAATTACAAAGGCTGCAGGAGCTGGCAGCTGTTCAAGGCTGCTGCTACTGCTGCTGCTGGAACAGCCAGCACCATAGGAGCCCAGAACTGCTGTCTGCCACCACTGCCAGAACTGACTGCCACTGCTGGGTGTGTAGCTGGAGCAGAGAGAAGAACAATGGTTTCTCCCCCTTCGCCCTTTCCACATCCACCAATGTCTCCCACTGCTTTGATCTAATTGGAAGTCAGTTGTCAGGATTCTGGGAAATGTAGCTTGAAGGGTTTGCTGAGCCTGGAAGAGAAGGAATGGAATTGAAACCAAGCAGGCAATCGACCAGCTCCTTTCTCTCCTTCATGAAGAGGTGGAATGTGTTCTGCATGAACCTGCCATGAAATATGGCAATGTGTGACACGTCCTTGCCAGCTCTGTGAATGAGTAAATGTTCACTTGGCTTTCTTTTCCTTCCCCAAAATATTTTTAATTTTGAGTAGCTTCCACTTACTTAATATTTAAAGATAGACTATGACTACAAAAATCGAGCAATACATTCTATAATTTGTCTTCCGTAATTTGTTTCTTTAGAAAGTTTTGGAAGGAAGGCAACTGACATTGATTTATGCTTTTACAAAGATGTTAGGTGACATACAAACATTTTTCATTTAATGCTTACAACAACCTTATGCAGTAAGAATAACTTTTATCCCCAAAAAGCAGTGTCTGGAGGAAAGTTTCACAAGCTCTTTATCTCCAGAGCCAGGAGGAGACCTCTGTCTAACACTTCCCATCCAGCCAGCATGTGGGAGGCTCATATACTGGAAAAAAATTACGTTTTTTTGTTTGTTTGTTTGTTTGTTTGTTTGTTTGTTTTACTTACAGCCCCAAGAGTTTCCTGGATATGGGAAGAATAGGATTTATGAGTAGATTGCCAAAGTGTTTTCTCCCCCACTTTGTAGTGCTGCTGTACGCTCAAAGAAACAATGTATACTCCAGTGGATAGAGGTGCCAATCTTGAATTTGCAGAGGACTTGGCTTGAATTTCTTGACAGCACAGCTTCCAGTCTTTCTTTTATAGTTTTTATTTACATCCAATAGATTGGAAGCACTTTGATGATGCCATAGTGTCATGTTCATCTCTGAATCCTGAACAGGACCTGGTAGAGGGCTGGCACCTAGAGAGGCTCAACAAATGTGTGACTATTTAACTGTGGGTGTTGGAAGGCTCTGCCTCCTTCATGGATCACACAGGATCTATAATCTTCAGAGATAACTTGGTTCAAATCCAGACTCACTACTTACTAGCTATGTGACCTTGGGAAAGTTATTACTTTTTCTATAATCTCTTCTGTAAAATGGAGATAATACCTACCTATCAAAGGTCATTGTAAGAATATGTTGGTTAATGTATATAAAGTTCTTGGCATTATGGTGAGCATATGATAAATGCTTAATAACTACCTGTTTACCATTGTGTCATTTCTTACTGAAGTTAGCATATGTCAAAAAATCAATTTGATCACTACTTATGAGCAGTGCACTGATTTGAAAATATTTGTAAGGCTGGGCACGGTGGCTCAAGCCTGTAATCCCAGCACTTTGGGAGGCCGAGGTGGGTGGATCACGAGGTCAGGAGATCGAGACCATCCTGGCTAACACAGTGAAATCCCGTCTCTACTAAAAATACAAAAAAATTAGCCGGGCGTGGTGGCGGGCGCCTGTAGTCCCAGCTACTCTGGAGGCTGAGGCAGGAGAATGGCGTGAACCTGGGAGCAAGTGAGCCAAGATCATGCCACTGCACTCCAGCCTGGGCGACAGAGCGAGACTCTGCCTCAAAAAAAAAAAAAAAAAAGAAAAGAAAATATTTGTAAATAAGAGACCATCTATATATAAACGAACTTTGCTTCTTTTGTATGTTGAGTGCCTGGAAGCTTTCTGCAGGGAAAATCACCTGGTTGAATTTGAAGTGGCCTGAGTTTTGGATAAAGGTGGATGAATCAAATCTTGTGTATATGCCTGTGTATACTTGTGCACGTAGTGTCTTTATGACATTATTCTCTTTTGAAAACCAATTCTTTGGAACTTCATGTTTCGATTGACTTACCATGAGCTTTCTATATACCTGATAATTAAAATGTTCCCATTTGGTCTTGCTCTCTGATTGCTTTCCCAAATTTCTGGTTATTTGCCATTTCATGCTATGAAAGCACTAGAAGATGGGTGCCAATGTAGTTAACTCAAATATTGCCTGCATAGTTCCAAGTGTATTGTTTTGAAGACAGTCAAATAGTCACACATTTGTTGAGCCTCTCGAGGTGCCAGCCCTCCACCAGGTCCTGTTTAGGATTCAGAGATGAACATGACACTATGGCAGTCATCAAAGTGTTTCCAATCTATTGGATGTAAATAAAAATTATAAAAGAAAGACTGGAAGCTGTGCTGTCAAGAAATTCAAGCAAAGTCCTCTGCAAATTCAAGATTGGCACCTCTATCCACTGGATATGTCAAGGGACAGCATATCCTGACATTTGTAGCTTCGGTTCAACCTGGAAAAGCTAATTTGGAATTAGACATGTCATGCACCATTACAGAGCCAGAATTTTTTTACAGCCTATCCTATTCTTGAGCAGGAATTCCTTCCTTACCAGGGCACATATTACTTTGGCAAAAACTATAGAGACTGGATATCAATTTTCAGGAAATTCTCAACCGGTATTAATTGGGTGTCCTTTATTTTTTTTACAGTATAAAACCCTAGTCCAAGTTTAAGAAACCGCTCTTAAGACCGTTCTCTAAATTCAAATCGTAACTCTGTTTGGGGAGTCTTTACCCCTCAAAATATAAGTTTATTCATTTATTCATCGATTCATCTACTCATTTATTTATTTAACAAATATATTGGCCGGGCGCGGTGGCTCAAACCTGTAATCCCAGCACTTTGGGAGGCCGAGACGGGCGGATCACGAGGTCAGGAGATCGAGACCATCCTGGCTAACACGGTGAAACCCCGTCTCTACTAAAAATACAAAAACTAGCCGGGCGAGGTGGCCGGCGCCTGTAGTCCCAGCTACTCCGGAGGCTGAGGCAGGAGAATGGCGTAAACCCGGGAGGCGGAGCTTGCAGTGAGCTGAGATCCGGCCACTGCACTCCAGTCCGGGCGACAGAGCGAGACTCCGCCTCAAAAAAAAAAAAAAAAACAAAAACAAAAACAAATATATTTTGAGTGCCTGCAGTGTACCAGATACTGTTCAATGCTGTGAACACATACAGAGTGAACAAAATAGGCAAAGTCCCTGGTTTAAAAATGTTAAAGCTAAAAGGGACCTTAAATTTTGGTGCTATATTTTCATTAAAGGCGAGATTATATAAGTGTATAAAATCACTGGAGGTCAGTACACAGAAGATGGGAGAATTGTCTTTCAGACAGTCAACTCTGCTTCATACCTGAAGTCCCTCTTAATAATAAAACAAATTCAAATATCTAACCCTCATAGTTGTAAAGGAGAACATCAGTTAGAATAGTTATGGCTAGTAACAGCTCACCTAATTTAAAATGGTTAGACAATAGAGTTTAACAAAGCAAAACAAAACATTAAAAGGAGGAGTAGCTTTAGGCACTATTTCATCCACAGATTCAGGAGATGACAGGGTCTGAGCCCCACTTGTTTGAAATTCTCATGAAACGTCAGCCAGCTCATTTGCTCCTGTGCTCCTGGCAGTGCGTTTGCAGTTGGGCAGTGGGTTCTCTCCTTTCCTCTTCACTCTGTACCACGGGTGCTGCTGCTGTTTATCTCACTAAGTGTTATTCATATGAAGAATTAGAATAATGCAACTACAAATGAGTTCACTCCTTCTTTAAGATCCCAAATCTTTTAAATAATATATGCAGATATGTATGAAGGACGAGTGTCAAAAATGGCCTGGTGCTATCAAACAAACAATTCTGGCAAAACCCAAGGGGTGGGAAGAGATTTACAAGGGAGAGCAACATAGAACTTACACAGTAAAAACTAAAGAATAATAATAATCTCACTGGGATAAATTGGGAATTGGGGAAAGAATGTGCAAAGCTGTGTCTGGTGAAGAATTGAAATCTGGGTCTCAACAAGTAAAGGAGTAATGGTCGCAATACAATTTACAGACAAGAAAATACAAGCGGCAAACAAATACATTTTTAAAATGTTCAACCTTTCCAGTAACTCAAGACATAAAAATCCAAATGATGTCAAGCTATTATTTGGCATTTATTAAACTAAGAACAATAAATAAAAAATAAACATTATGTGTTTATAAGTAAACAAATATATATGATGTAGTGCTGACAAGCCTGTGGGAAAATGGTATATTTAATTCTTGTTAGTGTCAATAACAGTTACAGTTCATTTAAAAGTCTGAAGAGAAATTCTGTCAAAAAGCATAACAATTTTCATACCTATAGCTAAGTAATCACTCTCTTTAGGATTATTCCCAAAGAAGCAATTTGAAGGAAGAAAAGTGATGTATAAAGATGCTTATTTTTATTTTTTTGAGATGGAGTCTCGCTCTATTGCCCAGGCTGGAGTGCAGTGGCGCGATCTCAGCTCACTGTAACCTCTGCCTCCCAGATTCAAGAGATTCTCTTGCCTCAGCTCCCGAGTTGCTGGGATTACAGGCATGTGCTACCATACCTGGCTAATTTTTATATTTTTAGTAGAGATTGGGTTTCACCATGTTAATCGGTTGGTCTTGAACTCCTGACCTCAGATGATCCACCTGCCTTGGCCTCCCAAAGTGCTGGGATTACAGGCATGAGCCGCTGCACCTGGCCCTAAAGATGCTTATATATTGTCATTTATAATAGGGAAAATCTAGAAGCAACTGAACTCTGTGGCAATCAGAAAATGGGTAAAAATAGTATGACTTATTAGTTCACTGTAATTTGGCTAGAAACTGAAAAAGATATGAAGAGGAGAAACATGGAGGTGTTGAAGGCTTGTGGAAGATATTTATTAGCCCACATTGAAAAACAGAGGGAAAATTTTTGGCTTCTCAGTGTTCTGGAATTGAGTGTTGGCTCTTACATGAATATGTAACTCCACCTGTGAAGTCTGGTGTCTCAGGTGAGTGCCGTATGCTCTCCTAAGATGGCGTTCTCCTGTCTGTAATCATGGTACTTACCTCCAGGGGATAGCGTGAAGATCAAGTGAGGTCATTCGCATGAAACACTCAGCGCAGTGGCAATTGCAAAACAAGCCAAGGAAATCGCTACCTAAATATTATTACTGTAACTGTGTTTATTTTTTTCTTTGTCAAATTAAGAATTAGAAAAGAGCCTGAGAAGAATGGAGAAAAGGTCCTGTGCATGATCATGGAATGGATGGAAGTTTTATTTTTAAGCATTTCACATTATAATGTTTAATAATTTTTAAATGTTGGCATTTTAAAGAATATATTTCTGAGTCCAAAGACTTCCCAGGGCAAAGTCCTCATACCAGGGCCTCGTCTCTCAAGCAGCTGGAAAGCCTGACTTCATAGCCCGACCACAAGTGCTTAGAATGCAAATACAAAACTACAGAGTCCGTCGTACAGATTTAAAATGAACTGATTGTATCTTTATCCTTCCCGCAGCTGTTTTGGGAGAAACTGCTCTTCTTAGATGTCTGATTATTCCACACCTGTGAGGATATAGTATTGCTCCTTGAGAACCAAATCATGTTTGAAATCTCTGGTGTCAGAGGGTCTTTAAAAAATGGATGGCTTAGCATTTCCTCAGAATGCTGCATTCACGGGAGGGTTCTTCCACCTGACCTGTCGGGAACAATGCATCTTTCAGGCTGCTGGGCAGTGAATGGGATGCTCTGAACTCCTCTCTTTAGGGTTGTTATTCTGAAATCCTCATTGTCGGCAATGCCTTCTTGGCAGCTGGACAGTAAAATGCATCTATCAATTCAGTCTCTTTCCTTTTTTTTTTTTTTTTTTTTTTTTTTTTTATTTGGTAGCTGCTTGGCTAAAGAAGCAAAAACCAGCATAGCTACATTTTATTCTGGGCACCTGCATTATTTATGCTGTCAGAAATTCTAGGCAAGAGGCTGAAACCGTGATTATTATTAGGCTTGGGAACTGTGTGGACAAGCAAAAGAGACTTTCTTCTAATGTGGGTGACAGAAAAATGAAATGACAATCCGGAAAGAACAAACTCCAAGGCATGAACTTCTAAAATGATCTGCCAATTAACTGTGAAGAGGATGGCATCCTAATCAAGCGCTTGATCTACTTACCAGGTGCTCCCGGAGGCTCTTCTGCTGGCTCTACCAAGTAGAAAGAAAAAGCTGATTCTGTTAGCCGTGTAGAACACCTTCCCAGAAGGAAGAACAGGGACTTCTATTCTGGCACATGAATCATTCTCAGAAGGGCTCGATTTGGGTTCAGCCAAGGAGTTGGACTGGACAGAAGTGCAAAGAGAGGCAGGAACATCCTAAATGGCTTCTGTGGCTTGTGTGATGAAAATATCGTCTTCTGGGTTTAAAATGGATAGAAACACTCTGAAGGGCAAGCCATGAAGAGAGCAGGGGATGTGCTGATTTCATCTTTATTTTAAAAAGACACTTTTAAAGGAGTAGTTTTAGGTTTATAGCAAAGTTAAGAGGAAGATGCAGAGATTTCTCATTTACCCCTGCCCCCACAACATGCATAACCTCCTTCATTGTCAACATCCACAGTGGCACATTTGTCACAACTGATGAAGCTACTTTGACACATAATCACCCAAAGTCCATAGTTTGCATTATAGTTCGCTCCTGGTGTTATACATTCTATGAGTTTGGACAAATGTGTAATGACATGAATTCACCATCACAGTATTGTAGGGGGGACAACATTTTACCTCTGTTTCTTAGGGTTTTTTAGCTGGTCCCAAAAATTAAATTGACATAAGACAGATCAACAGGAGAAAAATGTACAAATATAATACAAGTTTTATATGACCCAGGAGCCCTCCTCATAAGGAAACGAAGACCCAAAGAAGTGACAAAACCTAAATGTTTCTACATTAGGTTGAACAAAGACAGGCAATTGTGAAAAAGTAACTAAATTATGTTGTGGGGGCATGGCAAAAGTAAGATATGAATTATTTTAACAAGGCCTGTTTGTATAGAATTCTTCTAGCCATGACTTTCCACTACAGAATATTTCTTTTCTTTTGATACAGAGAGGACGTCTTTCACATCGGAGTTTTTCTCTCCTGTTTTCAGGAAGAAATTAGGGAGATTAGAGTCTCCTTGCATACTGTTTTGTAAGTGTGTTTTTCTCAGAATAATCCTTTATACCATGGTGAAATATTTGGGGGTACATATTCTGCCACCTTTCAGTATCATACGCATAGTTTCATTGCCATAAAAATACTCTGTGCTCCACCTATGTAAATCTCCCTCCCTCTGACCCTCTAGAAAACACTGATCTTTTTATTGTATCTATAGTTTTGCCCTTTTAAAATAATGTCTTATAGTTGGAATCATATAGTATGTAGCCTTTTCATATTGGCTTCTTTCATTTAGTAATATGTGTTTAAGGACCCTCCCTGTCTTTTTGTGGTTTTGTAGCTCATTCTTTTTTAGCACTAAATAATATTGCATTGTCTGGATGTACCACAATTTATCCACTCACCTACTGAAGGATATCTTGGTTGTTTCCAAGATTTGGCAATTGTGAATAAAGCTACTATAAACACCTGTGTGCAGGTTTTTGTGTGGACATCATTTTTCAGCTCATTTAGGTAAATACCGAGGAGTGTGATTGCTGGATTGTATATTAAGAGTATGTGTAGTTTTGTAAGAAACTGTCAAACTGTCTTCCAAAGTGGCTGTACCATTTTGCATTCCAGCAGTGAATGAGAGTTCCTGTTGCTCCACATCCTCACCAGCACTTGGTGATGTCAGTGTTCCATATTTTGGCCATTCTAATAGATGTGTTGTAGTACCTCATTTTAATTTACATTCCCCTGAAGACATCTAATGTGAAGCATCTTTTCATATGCTTATTTGCTGTCTGCATATCTTGTTTGATGAGACATCTGTTAAAGTCTTTGGGCCATATTTTAATCAAGTTGTTTCTTTTCTTATTGTTGAGTTTAAGAGTCCTTTGTCTAGATGTAATTTTTGTTTGTGGATATCCAATTGTTCTAGCACCATTTGTTGAAAAGACTATCTGTGCTCTATTGTATTGCCTTTTCTCCTTTGCCAAAAATCAGATGACTGTATTTGTGTGGGTCTATTTTTGAGGTCTCTATTCTGTTCCCTTGATCTATTTGTCTATTCATTCATCAGCACCACACTGTCTTATTACTGTAGCTTTATAGTAAGACTTGAAGTCAGGTAATGTCAGTCCTCCAACTCTGTTCTTCTCCTTCAATATTGGCTGGCTATTATGGGTCTTTTGCCTCTCCATATAAATTTTATAATAAGTTTGTCAATATCCACTAAATAACATGCTGGATATTTGATTGGGATTGCTTTGAATCTGTAGATCCAGTTAGGAAGAACTGACATCTTGACAATATTGAGTCTTCCTATCCATAAACATGGAATATCTCTTTATTTATTTAGTTCTTTGATTTTGTTCATCAAAGTTTTATAGTTTTCCTCATAAAGATATCATACATAGTTGTTAGATTTATACCTAGGTATTCCACTTTGGAGGATGCCAATGTAAATGGTATTGTGTTTTTAATTTCATATTTTATTTGTTCATTGGTGGTATATAAAAAAGTAATTAACTTTGTATCCTGCAACCTTGCTATAATCCCTTATTAGTACAGGAGTTTTTTGTTAATTCTTTTGGCTTTCCTACATAGATGATCATGTCACCTGCAAACAAAGTTTTATTTCATCCTTCCCAATCTGTCTACCTTTTATTTCCTTTTCTTTTCTTATTGCATTGGCTAGTACTCCCAGTATGATGTTGCAAACGAGTAGAGACACCCTTGCCTTATTCTTGTTCTTAGTGGGAAGCTGTGACTTTATCACCTTAAGTATGATGCTAGCTGTAGGTTTTTTGTAGATATTCTTTGTCAAGTTAGAGACATTCCCCTCTATTCCCAGTTTACTGAGAGTTTTTAATCATGAATAGGTGTAGGATTTTGTAAATGCTTTTTTGATCTTTTGATATAATCATGTGATATTTCTTTTTTAGCCTGCTGATGTGATTAAGTACATGATTTGATTTTGAATGTTAAACCATACCTGGTGTAAATTCCATGTACTTATGGAGTATAATTTTAAAAGTATATTGTGGGATTCAATTTGCTAACTTTTTGTTGAAGATTTTGCGTCTCTGTTTATGAAAGATATTAGTTCATAGTTTTTTTGTAATGTCTTCGGGTTCAGCACTAGGATAATCCTGGCCACATAGAATGAGTTAGGAAGTCTGTTTTCTTCTATCCTCTGAATGAGATCACTGAGAATTGGTATAACTTCTTCCTTAAATGTTTGGTAGAATTTACCAGTGAACCTATCTGGGCCTGGTGTTTTCTATTTTGTAAGGGTATTAATTATTGATTCAATTTCTTTAATATATAAAGGCCTATTCAGGTTATTTATTTTGATAACATTTCCAGAGATAATTTTCCAAGTTTAATCACTAGATTGTCTTCAAGTCTGCAGTTTTATGTAGTAAAAATGGGCAAGCATCTGACATGTGGGGAAGGATAGAGGATCTTTATGTATATGGACGGATTTTCACCATGAATTCTGATCTTGGGACTTTTCTATGGCAAAATCTGGACCAACCCTATAATAAAAGCCATTTTAAAGATGTCTAGTTTCTGCAGATGTTCTGTTTTCTGAGGGTGATCCTGTGATGTTATTGAAGCCTTCCATGTACATTGTGCAAACTGTGTAATGCAAAACCTGAGGGGCATTTACATAGTGGTTTTTGTGCCAAAAGAAAATATGTTCACTCTATAATGAGCATGTGTTACCTTTAGAAATGGGGGGAAATTTTTTAAAGGGCTTCACTTAAAATATTTTAAATTGGTCTTGAAGTCAAATGACATAGGTTTCAATCTGCCACCAACTAGCTGTGTATCCTTGAGCAAGTAGCTCAGTTACATCCTTGTTACATTGGCTTACAAAACCCTCCCTAAGCTGTCCCATGTTTGCCTAGTTCATCTTGTGCTCCCTACTCTTTTTAGCATTCTGGAATTCTGGTTTCCTTTTCAATTCCTCTAACATGCCATGCTGCAATGGTTTTAATCACACCTTTTTCTCTGCTCAGCACTTCTCCCAACTTCTCATCTGGTCTGGCTCATTCCTCTTTCTTATTGACTCAAAGGTCATATCCTTAGGGAGCCCTTCTATAAAACTCAAGACTGAGTTAGATCCTCCTGGACAAGCACCAGTAGCTATCTTTCTGTATCAATCGTTATTTGTTAAATGTTGAAATTCTTCAATAACTGTATCATGAGGTCAAGGTCTGTGTCCTTCTTGTTCACTGCTGTCTCCCCCAGCCTAGCACAGTGCCTGCCACACAGAAAGCACTCATTGAAGCTTTTTGAAGGAAAAAATGAGCGAATGAACTGAGGTGGAGAATCTCCAAGATTTTTTTCCATTTTGAGGAGTCAGTGGCATTAATTCAGTAAAGAACAAGGATGTTCTGATTGTGTTTGTATGTGCTCATTTGCTTTCAAGTGATAGAACACCCACTCAAACTGGCTTAGGAAAAACGAGGAGTTATTGGTATGATACTGAGGTGGCTCAGAGAATCTAAGGAGGAATTGTAGGAACTAGAGAGGCCCTGAGGAGTTCAGAGACTGTAACTGGGAACTCATGCTGGTAGGAATCTGACTTCAAGTCTCTAATTCTTTTAGAGGGTTCCATTGTTACTCAATCCCAAGTGGACAGCCTTCATGGGTCATACATCTTCCTTTCATCCATTATTCTCCTCTTCTGGTGAGGGTAACTCCCTATTGCCTCTCAGTTCCCATTTTTGTTTTGACTCTCTTTACTGTCAATTGAGGATTTCATGGTGAAGTTTCTTATTAAAAATTGCTTGAAGAACAAGCCAGTGTCAAGTCTTGATGTTCTGGAATTAGTTTTTAGTCCTTCTCAGCCATGACACAAAGTGAATCCAGACTGTCTGGGCTCTCACTTCTCTTTAGTTAAGTTGCTGAGCTCAGGGGATATTGACTTTACATTATGGAAAACTCAATAACTGAACATCTCATTTTGGATGTAGAAAAATTTAGGCTCTAAAAGCTTTAGTGGTGAGCTTGATTCATAGACTGCTTTGGTGATAGTAGTAAGGGGCTGGATTTGTATATAACCCCTGAGTCTCTACCCGGTGCCCTTTGAATGACCACACTGCCTCTTGAGAGAGAACTTGCATTTGGTTCTTTGGTTGATACCTACTTAGAAAACCAATGTTGTCATTTTGCACAGATAAGACTATGGAAAAGCAACATAGCCTCAAGGCAGGTTTAACAGGACAGATTCCCAGGATGGCTGTGTAAATTAACCATCCCACTCCATTCTGAGAACAAATGTTTTCTGCAATGCTATATTTAAATTGTAGATGATAGAAAAAGAGTAGTGCAGTCCTTTGATTTCTTCTCTTGCTTGTGTTTAGCACATTCTCTGATATAAGCCACATAGGCCAGTTCTTGAAAACTGTCATTGCAGTTTAAGTCCTTTTGTAAACAGAAATTCTAGAATCAGAGGACTTGACAGAAACTACCAAAAGCCACCTAGGCAACCTTTTGCCTCTGGGAGGCCTGCTATGAAGACCCTGCAGTAGGTTTTTCAGTAGTGGATTCACTCCCAGCTGGAAGGAACATCTCCCTTCCCTGAGGCCCCACAGCACTTTGCTGTACTTCTCTTGGGATGCTTAAACTCTCTCCCGTTTTCTTCCCTATTACCGTTTTAAGGGCTTATCTTTGCTTCTTCCATAAAATCTTGCTTGGAACATGTACTCAGCATGCATTTGTTGCCTGTATTAATTTCCTATTTAACAAATTACCACAAACTTGGTGACTTTAAACAATGCAGATTTACTGTGTTACAGTACTAGAGGTCAGAGTTCCAAAATGGTCTCATTGGGTTAAGTTGTAGGCAGGCTTTGTTCGATTCTGTAACCTCTAGGAAAGATCAACTTCCTTTCCTTTTCGAGCTTCTAGAGGCTGCGTACATCTTTGGCTCATGGCCCCTTCGTCCATCTTCATAGCCAACTGCAGTGGGCCAAGACCCTCTTATGCTGCCCCATTTCTACCTCCTTCTTCCACTTTGAAGAACTCTTGTGATTACATTGGGGTCACTGTATAATTCAGGATAATCTCTCTATTTTAAGGTCAGCTAATTGGCAACTTTAATTCCTCTTTGACATATGAGATAACATACTCACAGGTTCCAGGGATTAGGACATGGACACACGGGGGGCAGGTACAGGGGAGCATGACTCTGCTTATCGCATTGCCCAAACACAACTGAAATCAGTAACCTGACTATTGGAACAGTATTGATGGCTGCCTCCTTTTTTCAAGTGGCTTTCTGAAAATTCATAATAAACATTTTTTTCTGAAATTGATTTTTCAAAATATTCCCAGGAGGGGATAGGTATGCTTTAAATGTCCTAATTAATTATTTTTCTGCATTAGGATTTATATATATTTGATTTTATTAAAGCAAGATTCATCTCTGTTACACTGTTAGAACATTGATTTATATAAATCTGTGTAAGGGTTATGATAGAAAAGCTTTTGCATTAAAAGAAGAACTAGGCATTAGCAGCTCTTCGAGTATGTGGTGTGTGCTTTTTTAGGGAAAGCTTTTTGAGAAGAGACACTAATATCAGCAAAGTAATAAACTAATGTCCTATTTCCTCTCTTGTAAAAAAATAAATTTAATAGGCTAAATATTATCCTAGGCTGTGGTTTGTACTGTCGTCAGATGCTACTAAATAGAAATTTGGGCTATGAAAATATAAATATAAATTCATAATTCTCCTGGTGTTAAGAACTGTTATAATGTACTGACTAAGGAATTGGGTGGAAGCAGAAAAATCACATTTCTAACAGATCCATTTTTTAGAAAGCATAACTTAGGGTAAACTAGACCTTAAATAGCACATTTCTTAATTATTTTCCTTAATTATGGAGAGTAGCTCTTTCAGTCTAACTGTACCAGATACACTGCTAAATTTGAACATTACTCCTTATAATCACCCTTTAAGGTAGTTACTAATATTGCCAACTTACAGACAATACAATCAAAGCATAAAGGGGTTAAGTAAATTGTCCTAAAGTCACAGAGATAAAAAGTCATATTTGGAGAGTCCATATTTAATTCAGAGTGTGTCTGACTTCAAAGTTTGTACTCTCTCTATTATAACACAGTAAGAGTCCTTGGTGCCAACATTTTGCACAGAAACTCAACAAAATGTGTGACTTTAGACTGGAGATCAATTTTAGAATTGCTTCTCTGTTCTTGTTTGTAGGCGTTGCACTGTCAACACAGGCACCACACGGAAAGAATCTACATTTATCACTCTGCTCAACCCTACTTCCTCATTCTTTGGAAGCAGAAAGAAATAGAATTTGTGATGATTTGTAAAAGTCAGATTTATAAATGTACAGTGGTGTCAGCCTGACAACAAAGAGAGATTCATGGTCTTGAAACAATCTTTAAAAAAAGGAGTGCAGGCCAACTGCGGTGTCTCACACCTGTAATCCCAGCACTTTGGGAGGCTGAGGCAGGCAGATCACTTGAGGTCAGGAGTTCGAGACCAGTCTGGCCAACATGGTGAAACCCCATCTCTACTAAAAATACAAAAATTAGCTGGGTGTGGTGGTGCATGTCTGTAATCCAAGCTACAGGAGGTTGAGGAAGGAGAATCACTTGAACTCAGGGGATGAAGGTTGCAATGAGCTGAGATCATGCCACTGTACTCCAGCCTGCACAACAGAGCAAGACTCTGTCTCAAAAAAA
The DNA here is from genome assembly GCF_002776525.5 of Piliocolobus tephrosceles. Classification (NCBI taxonomy): domain Eukaryota; kingdom Metazoa; phylum Chordata; class Mammalia; order Primates; family Cercopithecidae; genus Piliocolobus; species Piliocolobus tephrosceles. The sequence goes on along the minus strand of NC_045440.1, from coordinate 105,179,671 downwards.
TAAGTAAAAATTTAAAAAGAGCAAAAACACAGATTCTATTATAACATTTGCACTAGTTGTACTGGATGCTGTTGATGGAAAAATAATATTTTGTAACTTTCCTTTTATATGGGAGATTAAATATAAAGAGGTAATTTGTGGACCATATTCTTACAAAACAACATCCTTAGTTTCCTGTGAGAAGCTCTCTGTCTCTGAGAAAAGAATTATTTACCTCATTCAAACCGTGAAAAGGCACGCAGGGTGAAAGAAGAGGCCGTTTTTACTCCTGTAGTGATTTTGATGTCTCTTTCCTTCTTTTTCTTAGACATCAATGCATATGACTCTTCCATGTCCAGGAAGACTTTAAAGAGTCTTTGCATGAATATTACCAAATATTAATTAAAGTTTACTAATTTAATACTTGGAGAACTAAAGAGCTGTTTTCCAGTATTACTTCTGCAATGCTTTTGGAAGGCACTTCTATTTTTTTCTTTAGGGACTCCTGGAAATTTTATAACGTTCCACAGCTTATTAAACATGTGATATTCCACCTGCACAAGATGTTTTTGATGGTGGATACTCTAACAGTTGGGAATAGGTTTGGCATGTAATAGTGGTATCTTAAATAAAGTGGAAATCAATCTCTCCTCTCTCTCTCTCATGTAAAAGTCCATAGAAAAGCAATGTAGTCTTGAAATGGCAGCTTTTCTCCATGAAGTATTCAGGAACCCAAGCTTCTTCCAGCTCACAGCTCCGCCATCCATCTTTAGGGTGTACAGCCCACTTCCTCATGGTCTACAGTGGTAGTCACCATACTCATGGTCCCAAGCAGTAGAATGGTAAAAATAATTAACATAAAAAGGGGGCAAAAGGTTTAGACAAGTTTGTTTGTCTATTTGTTTTTAAGGAAAATTCTGGAAGCTACCACATATCTATTTACATCCCATTGGCTTGTTCTTAATTATAAAGCCACAGAGCTAGAAAGGGAATTAGGAATGTCTTTATTCTTCACAGCTATTAACAAGCTAAAGATTCTATACCTATGGAAGAAAGAGAAAATGGATATTAGAGGACAATTAGCAACTGCTGCCGCAGATGTAATAGCTGCTCCTTGAGATCTCTGAAGGGCAGCCATGTGAACATAGCATCAAAGAGAAAAACATAAATCTTATAGTAAAGTTTTAGGGAGGAGACATTTGGTTCATCATAAGGAACTTTCTAATGGTTAGAGTAGTTCCACAATTGTAAGACCTGACATTTTGTAATGGAGAGCTCACCGTTACTAGAAAGTATTCAAGCAGCAGGTGCTTACTACTCCTTAGTGATAGTGTAGAGGGGATTTCTTCACTGAAAGGTAGATAGGACTGGGTGACCACTAAGGTATCTTCTAGTCTATGAGCCTGTGAAATCTGCTATTTCTTAACAGCTGTAAGATCTGTAATTATGTTCCCCTTTTATTACAGATATTGGTAATTTGAGACTTCTTTCTCTTTTCTTTCTTGATCACTCTTCTAAGGAGTTATTATTAATTTTATTAATTTGTTCAAAGTATCAACTTCTCTCTTTTCATTTTTCTCTATTATACATTTTTTTCCATTTAATTAAGTTCTTCTCATTTTATTATTTCCTTCCTTCTACTTTCTTTAGTTTTATGATGCTCTTCTTTTCCCAACTATATGAGGTAGAAATTTAAATCATGGATTATCAGCCATTTTAAAAATTAAATGCTTTTATTGATTCAGGGTCAAGGAAAATAGAACTGTGAAAGTGCTATGTAAATTATAAAGCACAATACAAGGGTGCTATTTTTACCAGTATTTCAGTAACTTTGCTGTAACCCTTTATGACTGCAGGTGATGGTGATTTAGAAGATTTTTGTATCTGCTTCTAATAGTTTGTATGTGCCTTTCAGATGTTGGTTTTGATTTCTTGAGCACCTTGGCTTTATTCTACTTTGCTATTTCTATTGGATTGTAAAACCAGATAATCCTATTAATATGGTGTTGAATTAATATCAAAATTCTTTGGCTTTTTGATCCTGGGCAAATGATTTAATTTCTCTGGTCTGTGTTTCTGTATCTTTTCTGGTTCTCTATTTATCCTGTGGATTCAAATTACCATATGGTGTTATTTTCTTACTCTAATACAATTTTGCTCTTCCCCCTTTTCCTTTGTGCTGTTGTTGAATATTTTACAATTCTGTATGTTACAACTCCAATATACAATTTTATATATATATATGTATATATATATATATATAGTTTTATACAATTGCTTTTTTAATGAGCCAAGAGAAGAAAGAAGAAGAAATATGCGTTTATGACATCTTTTATAATTACACAATTACCTTTTCTGATGCTTTTTTTATCTGAGGTCACTTGCTTTAAGCATGAAGAACTTCCATTAGTATTTCTTGTGAAGTAGATCTACTATCAATGTATTTGGTCTGTTTTAGTTTATCTAGGAATATCTTTATTTTTGCCTTCATTTTTGAAAGATAGTTTTGCTGGATATAGGCTTCTTGGTTGACAGCTGTCTTCTTTCAGCACTTTAAATATGTAATCCCTCTGGCTTCTGGCCTCCTTTGTTTCTGCTAAGGCAGTTGTTAATCTTATTAAGGTTTTCTTACATGTAATAAGCCATTTTTCTCTTGCTGCTTTCAATATTTTTTTTGTCTTCATCTTTCAGCATTTTAACTATGATATGTGTGGGTTTGGATCTATTTGTCTTTATCCTGTTTGGAGTTCATTAGCTTCTTTGATGTGTACATTAATGCTTTTATTTAAATTGGGAAATGTGTGCATAGGTGCATATGTTTTATACACATATTGATGTCCCATAATTCTTTGAGGCTCTGTCTGTTCATTTTCTTCATTCTTTTTCTTTCTGCTCTTCAGATTGCATGTTCTCTACCAACCTACTTTCAACCTCACTCGTTCTTTTTTCCACCCATTTAAGTCTACTATCATTTCTCTGTAGTGAAATTTTCATTTCAGTTATTCTGCTTTTAAACTCTGGCATTTCCAGTTGGTTTTTTAATATAATTTCTATCTCTTTATTGATATTCTCTATTTGATGAGGCATTGTCATTGTAGCCTCTTTTACTTCATAAAGTATGGTTTTCTTTAGTTCTTTTAACATATTTATAGTAGCTGCTTTGAAGTCTTTTTAAAATACTACATCTAAATCATCTCACAGATAGTTTCTTTGTCTGCTTTTTTTTTTTCCTGTGTATGAATTACATTTTCCTTTTGCTTTGCATGTCTCATGACTTTTTATTAAAAGCTGAACCTTTAAGGTAATATAGTATAGCAATTTTGGATTCTGATTCTTCTTTCTTTTCTGGAGTTTCTGTTGCTGTTTGCTTGGGGGTTTGTTGTTGTTGTTTTTAATGACTTGATTAAACTATTTTAGTGAGGTCTATTTTCCCTACACTGCAAAGCCTTTACTATTTATTTTCAGAGGGCACAGCCTTGGGCATACTCACATCACCCTGGAATGACTGGTTTTGGTAGAGCTATATTTGGCTGTCTCTTTCCCAGTCTCTCTGTTATATGGTCTGCTTCATTTGATATCACACCCAGCTGTTAGGCTCCACTAATTTTTTGCTGATTTTTCTAGTATTTCTTAAAATGCTCTTGGGCATAAATTATTTCAGTCTTATCCAATTAAATTCATCCAGTGAAGTTTTGGCAGTTGATATTTGAGGTTTGCTCTCATCCCAGGAAGGATCTTTTTAGCTATCTCCTCTCCCAGTTCTCTTTGATAAACTAGCTAGTCTGCAGGTTAGCTTTTGCTCTCCTATAGTTATCCACCTCCTCTCAATTGTTTACCATCAAAATCTCCATGTTTTCAAGAGCACCCTTAAACTTGAACTTTTACACACTCTATTACAAATAAAGTCAGCTCCTTTGGGGAGAGCTTTAGAGCTCTCTGTTCTTATGGATGGCCTCTCCATCGGGGAAAAATTTCTGAGTAACTGCTTTAGGCACTAGGCAGTGATAGTAGTCTCTAGTCTTCTCAAACTGCCTTCCCTGACGTGGAACCTCTACCCTAAAAGCAAGGTGCATTGAGGGCAATATAAGCCCTGGTATTTTTGATCTGCTGGACCTAGAGTAGAGTCTCTGCCTTATGAACAGAGAATAGATAGAAGAAGGGAGTCCCCAACCTCTTGGGTGCACTCGCTAACCTTAGAGCTGGAGAAAGGCTGGTGTCCTACCTTTCCAAGGGAGATAATTATATTCCTTGACTGAGAGCTAATGGGAAAAATAGGCCACACTTATGGGCCACATCTTCTCAAGAGAGGAGCTTTTATCAGACTGAGCTGAGGGTTAAGGAAGGACTGGATCTTAATTCAAGTGCTCGAGATCCTAAGTGTTCTTTCAGAGTTTTAGTATATTTTATTGAATAAATGTTTCTTCATTGTCTGTATGCCCTTAGAATGATTATTAGGGACTTTATATATATATGATTTTAAAAAGTATTTTCACAAGTTATACTTAAGTCATTTGGGGAACAGGTCCATGGAGCTTTTCAAAGTGCCACTTCAAAAGTAGAACCTCTGTTTTAACATAAACACATATGTGCGTTTTCATTAAATAGTGCTACATGTAAATATTGATATATTTTTGTCATTCAGTTCAAAATGTTTCTAGGTTGCAGTATACAGGCGTGTCTCAGAGATATTGCAAGTTTGATTCCTGGCCACTGTAATAAAGTGAACATTGCAATAAAATGAGTCACACACATTTTTTTGGTTTCTCAATGCATATAAAAGTTATGTTTATACTATACAGTAATCTATTAAGTGTGAAATGGCATTATGTTTTTAAAAGTATATTTTATTATAATTACTTATATATAATTAATTATATATTAATTTATTAATTATACAATAATTAATTATATTATACTAATTACATTATATAATAGTTATATTAATCATATTATATAATAATTATATTAATTATATATTATATAATTAATCATATTAGTTATATATTATATAATAATTATATCCATTATATTTTATATAATGGTTATAAATATTATATATTTAGAAATAATGCATTTTTATAGATTATTGTAATATGAAATATTATTTCTAAAAGTACAAATTTTTAGAAAATAATTTTTCTAAAAATGCTAATAATGCGTTTTCACAGATTACTATAATATAAAAAATTATTTTCTAAAAATTACTAAGGAACAAGTGCTAATCTTTTTGCTAGTGGAGTATCTTGCCCCAGTGTTGATGGCCGCTGACTGATCAGGCTGGTGATTGCTGAAGGTTGGGGTGGCTATGGCAATTTCTTAAAATAAGACAACAGTGAAGTTTTACTATATCGGTGAACTCTTCTTTCATCATGGGTTTCACTGTAGCATGCAGTGCTGTTTGATGGCATTTACCCATAGTAGAAAATTGGAGTCAGTCCTCTCAAACCTTACTGCTGCTTTGTCAGTATACTTTATGTAATATTCTGAATCTTTTATTGTCATTCAACAACATTCACAGCATCTTCACCAGAAGTAGATTCCATCTCAAGAAACCACTTTCATCTGCAGTTACCTTCTCCAGTGAAGTCTTCAACCCCTACAGGAAGTCATCCATGAGGGTTAGACTCAACTTCTCCCAAACTCCTGTTAAAGTTGATATTTTGGCCTCCTCCCATGAATCATGAATGTTCTTAATGTCATCTAGAGTAATTAATCTTATCCAGAAGGTTTTCAATTTACTTTGCCCAGATCCACCAGAGGAATCAATATCTATATACTTTAAGAGCTATGGTCTTATGAAATATACTTTTTAAATAATGAGATTTGAAAGTTGAAATTACTTCTTGATCCGTGGGCTGCAGAATGGATATTGTGTTACCAGGCATGAAAACCACATTAATCTCCTTGTATATCTCCATCAGCTCTTGAGTGACCAGGTGCATGGTCAATTACCAGTAATATTTTGAAAGGGATCTTTTTTTCTGAGCAGTAGGTCTCAACAGCGGGCTTAACACAGTCAGTAACCCATGCTGTAAGCAGATGTACTGTGATCCAGGCTTTGTTATTCCGTTTATGGAGCACAGGCAGAGTAGATTTAGCATAATTCTTAAGAGCCCTACAATTTTTTGGAATGGTAAATGAGCACTGACTTCAAGTTAAACTTAACTCTTGCATTAGCCCCTAACAAGAGTCAACCTGTTTTTTAAATCCTTGAAGCCAGCCATTGACTTCTCTCTAGCTATGAAAGTTCTAGATGGCAACTTCTTCCAGTCAAAGGTGATTTCATCCACATTGAAAATCTGTTTTTAAGTGTAGTCACCTTCATCAATGATCTTAGCTAGATCTTCTGCATAACTTGCTGCAGCTTCTCCATCAGCACATGCTGCTTCATCTTGCGCTTTTATGTTATTGAGATGGCTTCTTTCCTTAAACTTCATGAACCTTTGCTAGCCTCACAGTTTTATTCTGCATTTTCTTCACCTCTCTCAGCCTTCATAGAATTGAAGAGAGTTAGGGACTGGCTTAAGAACAGACTTTGGCTTAAGGAAATGTTGTGGTTGATTTGATCTTCTCTCCAGGCTACTAAAACTTTCTACATATGAACATAAAGCTGCTTTGCTTTTTGTTTTTTTTTTTTTTTTAATCATTCATATCTTCACTGTAGTAGTATTTTAAATTTCCTTCAAGATCTTTTTCTTTGCAATAGAGTTGGCTGTTTGGCACAAGAGGCTTAGTTTTCAGCCTGTCTTGGCTTTCAACATGCTTTTCTCACTAAGTCTAATCATTTCTAGATTTTAATTTAAAGTGAGAGACAGGCAGCTCTTCCTTTCACTTGAACACTTAGAGGTCATTGTAGGATTATTAATTGGCCTAATTTAACATTGCTGTATCTCGGGGAATAGGCAAGCTCGAGGGGAGGGAGAGAGATGAAGGAAGGCCAATCAATGGAGCAAGCAGTCAGAACACACACATCCGTCAATTAAGTTTTTCATCTTTTATGGGCATGGTTTGTGGTGCCCCAAAACAATTACAAAAGTAATGTCAAAGATTACTGATTACTGATCACCATAACAGATGAAAAAATGTTTAAAAACATTGCAAGAATTACCCAATGTGATGCAGAGATACGATTTGAGCTCATACTGTTGGAAAAACAGTACTGCTAGCCTTGCTTGATACAGGTTTGCCACAAACCTTCAGTGTGTAAAGATCACAGTATGTGTGAAGCACAGTAAAGCAAAGCACAATAAGATGAAGTGTGCCTGTAAATCATACCGCCATGGCTTTAACCCATAGACGATTGAGAAATGCATTGTTTAATTTCCATTCAGGGATTTTCTATTTGTCTTTCTAATATTGATTCCTAGCTTTAATCCACTGTTTACAAAGAGTATTCTCTGTGATTTCAGTCATTTATAATGTGTCAAGACCTTACTTGTGGCCCAGCATGTAGCCAATTTTGGCGAGTACATTTGAAAAAAAGATGTGTATTTTGCAATTGTTGAGGTCACCAGTTTTCAAATATTGACTAATATATTAATTGGATCAAATTGGTTAATTTTATAATTTAAATCTATATTTCTACTTTTTTCTGCTGGTTGTATAAGTTACTGAGAAAGATGTTTTAAATTAAGACTATGATTGTGATTTTTAAAATTTATCTTGATGCTATTAAATGTGTGCATATTTGGAAAGGTAAATTATGAAGTATTTATATCTTTAGTAGTATTTTTTGCTTATATTTCTATAAAGTACTATTTCTATAAAGTACTCTTTCCTTCCTTCCTTCCTTTCTTTCTTTCTCTTTTTCTTTCTTTCTTTCTTTCTTTCTTTCTTTCTTTCTTTCTTTCTTTCTTTCTTTCTTTCTTTCTTTCTTTC
>NC_045440.1:105140032-105171804 GCF_002776525.5 Piliocolobus tephrosceles | reverse complement strand
TTCTTTCTTTCTTTCTTTCTTTCTTTCTTTCTTTCTTTCTTTCTTTCCTCCTTCCTTCTTTCCTCTTTCCTTTCCCTTTCTCCTTTCTTTTCCTTTCCTTTCCTTTCCTTTCTTTCCTTCATCCTTTCTCTTTCCTTCTTTCTTTCCTTTCCTTCCTCCTCTGCCCTCCCCTCCCCTCCCCTTGTCTCCCCCTCCCATCCCCACCTCTCCTCTCCTCCACAACCATAGCTCACTGCTGCCTCAACTTCCTGGGTTCAAGTGATCCTCTTGCCTCAGCCTCTAGTAGCTATAAAGTATTATGTATTGACAGTAATATTGCTATACCAGCTTTGTCTTGGTAGAGTTTGTATGATATATAAGTATTTATCTTTTTACTTCTAGCCTTTCTGTACGCTTGATTTCAAAGTGTGTCTCTTGTATATAGCAAAGAATTACAATATACCTATTAATACAGTATGATGTTTATTTTCTTTTAACTGCAATATTTGGTCAGTTTATATATTATGGTAATTATTGATATGTTTAAGATTACATCTTTAATCTTATCATTTATATTATCTTATTATTTATTGTTCTTTTTTCCTCTTTTCTTCTTTTGGGAATCAAGTAATTTTTAGAATTATTTTTTCTGCTCTATTAGCTTATTAGCTATATGTTCTTTAGTTTGTTTTTTGTTTCTTTTTTAAGTAGTTACTGCAAGGATTACATTGCACCTAATAAGGGACTATTTGTACTTATACAAGAATTCTAGAGTCTTAGGACACTTTAATTCTATTCATCTCTTTTACTTTTGTGCTAATATTCTATATTTGAAATCTACATTTATTTTATATCCCACACAACATTCTAATTTTATAAAATTAGTATTTCTTTAGTGTTATCTATATATTTTCCCTTTTTATATGTCTATGTTTCCATCTGGAATCATTTTTCTTATGCCTAAACAACTCTTGAGAAATTTGGTATAATTCTGTTGGAATTAATTCTCTCTGTTTTTCACTGAAAATATCTTATCTCACCTTCGCTTAAAAAATTCTAATTAAACTTTTATCTTGAAATAAATGTAGATTCACATACAGTTGTAAGAATAATACAGAGCAAACCCATATGCCTTTTACCCATTTTCTTCCAAAAGTAACATCTTGCAAAACTGCGGTACAAAATTACAATCAGGATATTGATACTGATACAGTCAAGATACGGAAGGTGTCCGGCACACAAGGATCCTACTTGCTGCTCTTTACAGCCAGGGCACTTTCCTGGCTTCCCTACCTGCTCCTTAACCCCTTGCAACTACTCATCTATTTTTTATTTTGATAATTTTGTCATATCAAGAATGTTATGGAAGTGGATTTATACAGTGTGTGAACTTTTGAGACTTGTTTTTCTGCTCTGTAAAATTCTCTGGATATTCATGCTGGCTTTTGTATGCATAAGTAGTTCATTCAATTTTAGTACTAAGTAGTATTCCGTCGTATGGATATAGTACAGTTCGTTTACTCATTCCCCCACCCAAAGCCTCTGGATGGTTCCCAGTTCTTGGCTGTCATAAAGCTAGCTGCTATAAACAAGCAGGTTCAGGTTTTTGTGTTAGCCTGTCTTCATTTCTCTGGAATGTCCAAGTGCAATTGCTGAGTTGCATGATAGTAACTTGTTAAATTTTTCAAAGAAACTGTCCAGTTGTTTTTCACAGTAACTTTATCAGTTAAGTTTCTCTGCCTCCTTGCTGGCATTTGGTAGTGTCACTATTTTTTATTTTAGCTGTTCTGATCTCATTATGGTTTTAACTTGAATTTCCCTAATGGTTAATGATGTTGAAAAACCTTCTTGGACTTGTCATCTGTGTATATTCTTTGATAAAATGTCTCTTCATGTCTTTTGTCCATCCTTTAGTTGGATTGTGTGTTTTACTGTTGAGTTTTGAGAGTTCTTTCTATATCCTAGATATGAGTCCTTTGTCAGATATTTGATTTGCAAATATTTCCCCTCCAGCCTGTAGCTTGTCTTTTCATCTTCTTAACGGTCCTTGTGTATACTATCAATTACTTATTTTATAGATTATGATTTTGGTGTTGTTCCAGTATCATATGTTGAAAAAAATATTCTTCTTCCATTGAATTGCCTTTGTAGATTTGTCAAAAATCCATTGGTCATATTTAGGTGGTGAGCTATTGGGTTCTCCATTCTGTTTCATTGATGTACATGTCTGCCCCTATGCCAATATCCCACAGTCTTGATAGTCGTAGCTATATAATATGCTCAAAAATCAGCTAGAGTGATGTCTTCCATTTTATTCCTTTTTTTTTTTCAAAATCATTTAAGCTATTTTAGTTCCTTTCCTTTTCAATATAAATTTCAGAATAATTGTGTATATATCTGTAACAAATCTTGCTGAGATTTTGATTAGAATTGTGTTAATTCTGTAAATCAGTTAGAGGTTAGTTGATATATTTGGTATGTTGAATCTTTCAATCTATAAACATGGCATCTGTCTCCATTTATTTGAACCTTTGATTTCTTCCATTGGCATTTTGTAGTTTTCAGAATACAAGTTCTGTGCCTGTTTTGTTAGATTTATACTTATTTCATCTGGTTTTGAGCAATTATAAATGGCACTGTATTTTAAAATTCAGTCTCTCCATGTTCATTACTGGTGTAGAGAAATACAATTGGTTTTCAGGCTTATCTTGTATCCTGTGATCTTTTCAAACTCATCTATTAGTTACAGGAAGTTTTGTTTGTTTGTTTTGCAGATTCCTTGGGGTTTCCTATAAGACAGTCATATCATCCACAAATGAAACAATTTTATTTCTTCGTTTCCAACCTGTATGCCTTTAATTTCTTTTCCTCACCTTATTGAAATGGCTAGAACTTTTGGCATGTTGTTGAATCAGTGGAGAGAGTACACATCCTTACCTGGTTCCTAATCTTAAGAAGAAAACATTTACTCTTTCACTATTAAGTATAAAATTAGTTGTAGACTTCTGGTAGATACTTTTTATCAAGATAAGGACATTCCTCTCATTTTCATTTTTCTGTGAGTTTTTATCATGAATGGGTATTGAATTTCTTCTAGGACTTTGAAGACATAAATATTAGTTTTTTTTTTTTTTTTTTTATAATCCTATGGGTCTCAGAAGCTCTGTTTCTTTATTTAATTTATTTTTTACAGTCTGTAGTCTTCCTAGGAACAGAAGACACTCCACATTCTCACATTCTTCTTTTTTTTTTTTTTTTTTTTTTTTTTGAGACAGTGTTGCTCTGTGGCCAGGCTGGAGTGCAGTGGCATGATCTCGGCTCACTGCTACCTGCGCCTCGCAGGTTCAAGTGATTCTCCTGCCTCAGCCTCTGGATTAGCTGGGACTACAGGTGCACGCCACCACACCCAGCTAATTTTCGTATTTTTAGTAGAGACAAGGTTTCACCATGTTGGCCAGGATGGTCTCAATCTCTTGACCTCATGATCTGCCCGCTTCGGCCACCCAAAGGGCTAGGATTACAGGCGTAAGCCACCATACTTGGCCTCCACATTCATTTTTAAAGACCATTTTCTCTGTATATATAATACAAAATTTGCACTTTTTCCTTTTGTCATTTCAAAGTTTATTATTCCATTATCTTCTAGAGTTGCCAGTTTCTGTTGAAAAGTCTTTTGTTGCTCCTTTGAAGTCAATGTGGTGTTTTATCTTGCTGTTTTTAAACTTTTTGGCATTGTCTTCAGTTTTTAGCAGGTTGATCATGAGGTTTCTAGATGTGATTTTATTTGTAGTTATTTATCCTTTTGGGGGTATATACAACTTTTTAAATCTGTTGTTTTGTGTTGTAAACCCCAAACATTTGAGACAGGTCTCAGTTAATTCAGAAAGTTTATTTTGCCAAGTCACGCATGCCCATGACACAGCCTCAGGAAGTCCTGACGACACGTGCCCAAGGACATCAGGGCACAGCTTAGTTTTATACATTTTAGGGAGACATGAGACATCAATCAATATATGTAAGAAGTACATTGGTTCCATCCAGAAAGGCGGGGACAACTCGAAGTAGGGAGGGGCTTCCAGGTCACAGGTAGGGGAGAGACAAATGGTCGCGTTCTTTTGAGTTTCTGATAAGCCTTTCCAAAGGGGTCAGTCAGAAAATGCATCTATCTCAGTGAGCAAAGGGATGGCTTTGAGTAGAATGGGAGACAGGTTTGGCTGAGCAGTTTCTAGCTTGAATTTTCCTTTTAGCTTTGTGATTTTGGGGGCCCAAGATATTTTCCTTTCACAGTGTCTTTTTGTAAGTTTTGAAAATTTCTTTGTTCTCTTCAAATATTGCTTATTCTTTATGTTCCTTTTCTCTCGTCTTTCAAATTCACGTTAGCCTTTGTCATCATACTCCAATGTCTCTTATATTTTTCTGTATTTTCTATTCTTCTTATCATGCTTCAGTCTAGATATTGTCTGCTGATCTGTCTCTTTCATTAGTTTTTTCTTTTTATGTATGTTCTCTGCTCTTAAACCCATCTATTGTACTTTTACTTTCCATTGTATTTTTTAGTTATTTAATTTTAATATTTTCCTTTTTTGTAAATTTCATTTTTGTGTGAGAATTCTCCAGTTTGCCATCTATTTCCTTGAAAACACAAATTAGAGTTATTTTAAAGTCCCTGTCTGATGACTACAGAAAATGAATAACTTATGAGTCTACCTATATTGCCTATTTTCTCCTCAGAGATTTTGGTCAGTTAGACCTATTTCCTGGCATGCTTAGTGATTTTGGATTGAATTGAAAATGATGTATGAAAAATGTTAGGGGTTCTGGAAAATGTCATCTTCCTTTAAAAAGAGTTGATTTTTTTGGAAGGTAGTCAGAAAGGGGGCAAATTATCTTGATCCAGTTAGGGAGTGTAATGATTCTAGGGTGGATCCTGGCTTTTGTGAAGGCACCTCTATTTCCTGTTTTTCACTTCTTCTAGGACTTAACCTTTCAGTTTTGAGATGTGAAAACTTAGGTTTACCAGGTTCCAACTCCTTGGAGGATCTTAACTGTAATTTTGGTTTCCCTGGCACTACACAGCTGCCAAACTCTGCCATTCTGTTTTAGCCTCTTTGCTGCATTTCATGTTTCACTTCTTGTCCTCTTGTCTGATGCCATTTAGGAATTGGGAAATGCTTCAAGGGGAAAACAGTACAGATTGTTGGAATATCTTCTCTGTGATTCCATTTTTTTCTCTCTCTCTACAATCTCAGTCCCTCAAGTCTTGAATATTTTTAAATATTTGTACTCCAATTTTTATCTCTTCAGCTTCTGAGAATGATAAAAACCCCACACCACTTAAGAATCATCCAATAATTTAAGAAGAAAAGCAGTGGGAAATGCAGAGTCTATATCTCAGTGCTTCACTAAATGTTTGTATCTTCCCCAAATTCCTATGTTGAAACCCTAACCCACAAAGTGATGGTATTAGGAGGTGGGCCCTTTTGGGAGGTTATCAGATCATAAGGGTAGTGCCCTCATAAATGGGATAAATTTCCTTATAAAAGAGGCCCTAAATAGCTATCTTGGTCCTGTGTGCCCATCCTACCATGTGAAGACTCAGCTTGAAGGTGCCATTCAGGAACCAGGAAATGGGCTCTCACCAGAGACCACATCTGTAGGAGCCTTGATCTTGGACTTCCCAACCTCCAGAACTGTGAGACATACATTTCTGTTGTTTATAAGCTACTTAGTTAATGATATTTTGTTATAGCAGTCCAAATGGAATAAGACACTCAATATATTTTCCTTTTATCTGAGACCCTGGCACTTAAAATTTTTGCTGCCTCCGCCACTCTTTGATGTCTTCCAGCCATAAAAAACAATCTAGCTATTGTTGTTATTTCAGTGAGAGTATTGAACACATGCTACTTCATCATAGTGGGAAACAGATGACCCAAATCACCCAAACCTGTGCATTCTAAATATTGCTTCAGCAAAGACTATAATTTAGGCATAGTTTTATTCAGGACATTTTCTCTAGTTTACTTTGCCCATTTTCCTTGATTCAAATTTTTCTGACTAGATTATTTTCTTGCCATAGAACTCCTTAGGCCAAAGATAGATTAAGATCTTTCGAGTTCCAAGATGAAGAAAAGATAAGTTGGCCTTCTCCCTTTCACAAAAAAATTTAAAAATAAAAACAACCCTACCTTGTAAAATAAACATGAGAAATAATTCAATTTTTTCTAAAAACATATCAAATGTAAGTTATTTCCAAAATTTTACAGAACTAAGCTTCTTGAGTATAAATCCTGGCTCTGCTATGTAGTAGGTAAGCAAATTACTTAATCTCTGTCTTCAGTTTCTTCAGTTGTGAAATATGGAATAGTGCCTGCCTCATAGGGTTATTATAGTAAATGATTTAATAAATGTATAATACTTAGAAAAATATTCCACATGTAGTAAGCACTCAATTAATGTCAGTTAGTGTAAAATATTTTCCAACATCAACAGCAAGAACCATTAAATACGTCCACATATAACTTACATGTACTCATAATAAATATTTATGATTTAGTAGGGTTAAGTTTGATTTACTTGGAGCCATGCAGTTTTAGAAAAGTTTATGACAACTCAGTATTTTTGTTCTTTCTTTTTTCTTCTTTGCCTTTTTTTGAGATTGGGGGTTGGAGAGAGGCTGTCTTCCCTCTTAGTAGGAAGAAAAAGGAACCATTTCTTTCTACTCTTCAACATTTATTTCCCAATAGTTGAGTCATTCAACATGGATTGAGGACTCACTGTGTTCTGGGCTATGTGCTAACTGTAGTGTTGTACAGATGAATAAGATTTCATCCTTTCCCTGAAGATCTTTGTAGGCTTATCAGAGTCAGACAGATAAACAAGAAATGACATACACACTTGAGCCATCTACCCTGTGGCAAGGTGTCAGAATTTTATAATATATTAACTTTATTATCCTCCAAACAACCTTAAGATGTAGGCACTGCAGCTTAGAGGACTTAAGTAACTTGTTCAAGGTCCAACTATAAAAAAGAAGAAATTTGAACCCAGTAGCTCTAAACAGTAGGTCCAGGCCTGCCCACTAACGTTAAGACAGAGGAGACAGCAACATCCCCACCTACAAACATTGACAAAAGACTGGTTAGAATTGCATGACCCAAACCACCTGTTAGTTCAGGTGTGTGAGCCCAGGTCAGACTGCTTATTTAGTGGCATTTACCAGTTATTTCTGGCAAAGTGGTCAAACTAATAATAGGCAGCCTTGACATTCTTACAAAGAGTGAAAAATAAGATGCAGAACTATTTTTGAATGGGTATTTTTAAATTTGGTGAACCATTTTCACCTTTAAAAAAATGACTTGTCAATTAGAAAATAAAATGGCACATATTCTCTTCAGTGTAGTGGGCTGTGATTGGAGAAAGCTCTCATGTATTTCCTATGATACGTTCAACTACATTTGGGCTAATTAACCAAATTGGTAGAAATCTGAGCTCCGAAGAGATCATCATCATGCCTTCAACCTCACAGAAGACTGGTAGCTTCCTTCACTCTAAGAGGAAACTCTAAACCTAGGTAGTTTGCAAAGGAAAATGAGTAGGTAGGCAAATTACTTAATCTCTCTCTTCAGTTTCTGGTTGAAGCATGTTATAGAAAAAAGGACTACGTGCACCCACTTTTCATCTTGAAGGTCAGTTCACTGGAATTTTTTTTTTTTCAAGATGAAGTCTCACTCTGTCGCCCAGGCTGGAGTGCAGTGGCATGATCTTGGCTCACTGCAGCCTCCACCTCCCGGGTTCAAGCGATTCTCCTGCCTCAGCCTCCTGAGTAGCTGGGACTACAGGCATGTGCCACCACGCCTAACTACTTTTTGTATTTTTAGTAGACACAGGGTTTCACTGTGTTAGCCAGGATGGTCTCGATCTCCTGACCTTGTGATCCACCAGCCTCAGACTCCCAAAGTGCTGGGATTACAGGCATGAACCACCATGCCCAGCCAGTTCACTGAATATATTAAATAGTGATGAGCTGAAGCCCAAGGCAGCATAAAGTATACTTAGTCTTAAAATGCTAGACCAGTCAAAATAAAAGTGTTGCTTTTTTGCTAATTTTCAAATTAATCCATTTAAAGTCCTGAATTTGAGGCATTTTTTTTTTTTTTTAGAACTGAGAACTTCTTATTTCAGAAGACATCACCTCTTAGCAGAATGTGGCACTGCAGTTTTTCTCTCTTAAATGCTAAAGCTGCATAAAGAGGAGGAAGAGGTGATTAGGCAGCCATGGATTAGAGCCAGAGAGACGGTAAATTAAGCAGCTCAGAGAACATGGGTCCCAGGAAAGCTAGAAGGGTATGTTTCTCTGCCTCTTCCCATTCCCTCATTACTATAATGTGCATTTCTGAACATAAAAGCAGAACAATAATTGGAACAAATTGTTAGTTTATGAATTGTGGCTGTTGGTGAAATCTGCTAGTGAGGCTTTAGGTAGACATTGAATTCCATTGTCCTCATTCAAACAGGTAAATTCCCAACTGTCATTAGTCTGAAATTAAAGTAGGAAAGTTCTTTATAATTTGATTTCAGTTTTGCAGTGCTGCAGCTAATCACGTCAGGAAAATAACTTTTTAAATAAACATCTATCTTTTCTCCCAATTAGGGTTGGGACAGAAATAAAGGAAGATGAAAAGGAGGATGGAATAGGAAGGTTATATGACCAAGCGGTTTGAACATTAGTCTTATTATTAAAGAAGCAATTTCTGATTCTACTAAAGAAATTTCATTCTTTTACAGTGACACAAATGTAATCTGCCTGGCTGCCTCAGGTTTCCTTTATATTTTGTAGCACCCCAGAGCTACTCTTATTTGTTTAGTTATTTATTATTTTTTTAAGAAACAGAATAGAAGTCCTTATAAGCCTAACATGTAAAGGTCTTTAGGTTTTGAGGACAGTCTCCTCTTCCCTGCCTTTTAACTCCTTGTCCTTTGTTTGGGCATACATTTTCTGAATGTCTTTTTCAGAGTACCTTCCTGTGAGTTTCACTGATTTTGTTTAATTGGCTTCCCATTAATTAAGAAGGAGAATTAACTGGGAAATAGGCACGTGTGCAGAGTTAAAAGTAAGCCAGGGTGGTCCTAAAGGAAATAAAGCTAATGTTAGAAAACATGTGAGATAACCCTTTTATTCTGTGGCTCTGGGCTTTCATTACCTGGCCCCTGTTTACTCAATGTTGAGTCCCAGCAAAGGGGTATGGATGAGAGGACTCAAGAGTAGAGGATTTGGCACCCATATGGCCCCAAAGCAAAGTTTTCAGCTTACTCACATGGTTATTTTAAAGTAACACTGTTGTGAGACTCCTTTGGTCATCATTTTTGCCTATCCATTTTACAGTACAGGAATCCTGAATTTATGTTATCTGATGTCTACATCCTACTTGGTATCAGGATCATTAGACGATCTTATCTATCTCTGAGCCATCGCCCACTGTTTTTTATTTTTCTTTCCATCACAAGCATGGTCTCAGTATATCTATGTATATTCTGATATAGTTTTTAAAATACATTTTCTTCCACCCCCTCCCCCTGAGCTTCTATTTTTATATATTTGCTTGCACATAAGTTTAATTGGCTAAGAAAACTACTCCAGAATTTTTCAGTTTCTTTCCTTTTGTTATAGAGAAAGAGAGAGAGACATGCTTCATGCTGGTGATAGTGAAACAAATGAGAACTTCAGGGTGGCATGTATTTTCCTGCAAGTAACTGTAGAGAAAAGACACCAAAGCCTTACAGAGGAAAGTTGTAGGCGTGCTGGAGTCACAACTTCGGGGGTTGAGGTTGTCGGGGAGCTGTCCGTGATGGTTCTATGGTGTGTGTGTACACACATACTCTCTCTGTCACACACACACACACACACACCACAGTGACAGATGACCTATTGAAATAATTTCAGAGCCGGTCTGTGGTTGCTACGACAACCAATGATCTCTTGGCTTTCATCTGGCCATGTGACAGGGACTTTGACGTCAGCTAGAGGCAGAGTCTGTGGCTGAGTCCACACAGTCAAAGGCTTGTGAGAATCTGGTGGATGCTGGACCTTGCTGCTGCTGCTACTGCTGTTTCCAGGGGCTGCAGAGCATGGACTGTTAAATCTTGCACTTCTTCTGAGTGAGGTAATTAGTTTGCTTTATATACAATAGTTAGATGTTTTTATAGCTCATTGTGGTTTTCCCCTCTGTCTTACCTCCTACAAGTTTGTATTCATGAGCAATTATTGTTGTACCAAGGGGAAAATGTGAAGCAGCTTCTAGTTGTGAATTTCAGGCAGGTTCTCTGGAATTTGGTTAAATTTGGATTAATGTTCTGTGAAGTAGTTTAAAATATAATCGCCTTGCAAGCTCCACACTTGCTAACATAACATTATGTAGACGTACGGATTTTGCAGCTTGAGCCAAATATTCTCTCTTGAATTCCAGGAATCCTCCCTTCAGTATTGTTTTGGGTTTAAAAACTCCAGCATAGCCTTGCAATGTGTTTCTAACTTTTCTTTTTACAATTGCTACTCAATTCTGAATCAGCCTAAAATAGTTTGGAATTGGTTTCTATCTTGTTTGCAGCATTCATATTTAGCAACAATAGGAACCACGGGAAATAACATAACTGAAATAAAAGTTGGGATTTTGATTATAAATAAGACCTTTGGTGTTCTGAAAGTACCAGGAAAAATTGTCAACAGCTTCCTGTTTAGAGAGAAATAATCGGGAATATGCCAAGGAAGTTGGGGTGGAACCTTTTACATGTGTGCATGCAATTGCTTTTTGGTTGTTAGAGCAAAGTGCATGTTTCCAGTATCCTCCCCTGAAAATTCAGCTGTGAAGAGAATGGCATGGGATGGTCTTTGCTAAGGAGTCATGTAAGCTGTTGTTACTTTTTAAAATCATCATAATTACCTAAAGAAGAAAACAATAGCCCTCAAATGAAATGTGTCATTGATACACGTTCTACTTTAACTCAAACACAGATAGAAGTGATCACTCACAATTTGCTCTGGATCTTAAATGAATAATTTGATAACTGTGATTAATAAGAATTTTATCTTTATTCCTATAATACTATATACTACAAATTGTTTTCTTCATATTGTAGTTCCTTTCCTTCCCAAGTTTAGTAATTTCAGATTTTCTTTCATGACATACAGGTTGAATTGTTTTGGAGCTTGTAACTTAAAGAATATCTGTAGTACTGAAGTTAGCCAAAGTCTAGATTTATAACCAGGTGTCTAAATCTTACAAGTTTAACAGAAAAAGGGGCAAATTTTAGAGCACTACATGTAATATAGCTAGTAGTTTAAGTAGTAGAAAAAACTGGTTAAACTGTGTATATGAATACTGTATATTAACAGTGTGTGAATTATACCCTAATTTAGTGCAAGAATATATTGTTTTAATTTTTATGTTCTTTATTAGTTTCAGAATTCTAATAGCATTTATTTTACTCTTGGAGGTGAAAATTTTGAACAGAATTTAGCTACAGTAATAAGAGAATAACTGTGGGTATATCAATAATTTCTCAATAGCTTTCAATGAGTGAATAATCATTTAACTTGCTGGCATTTGACATGTCTATTTTTGGTCAGAGTCTCCATGGAGGATTTTCCAAAAGTCTAATGTGCTTTCATTCCAGGCACATCTACAGAGACATAATCTCATCATTTAATTGATCTCAAAATTATAATAACCCAGAGGCCATATTCTTAACACTCCTAGAAAAATGATAATTTATATGTAACATTTCAGTTGAGCACGGATAAGACCAGTAGCACTGTCATTTAACAGCACTATCTTCAACGAGGTACACTTTGACATTTACTTCTTTTACTCGAAATGTGGAATTACCATTATAGTTTTTCCAGGTAGCAGAGATTTTCTTGGTGCTGTCTCTATGATGTTTTAAATTAAAGTCTTATAATAATTGTATTCAATGCCCTTTCAAAATAGACTGCATTTTAGCAGTATGAAATATAAGAAAATAATTCACTGTTGATGGCAAAATCTCAATGATGAAGTTTATCACTAAAAGAAAACAACCTATGCTGTGAAAGCAGAGATACTCTAGAATCTACAGGTCTTTTCCTATAGGAAAATAAGAGAAAAAAAGACTCTCATCAGAAGCATTTATTTACAGCATTGAGACTATGTTGATTTCAAGGTCATGTTTGTTGCAGCTTCAAAAGATGCTGGCAAGGAACGAGTTACTCTAGAAACCTGGCTGTTGCATTATTAAATATTTTGTGTATAGTTTCGGGCATTCTTAACCTTTTTGGTGCCAAGCCTGGTGAAGCCTATGTACTTTTCTCAGAATTATGCTTTTACATGCATAAAATAAAGTATGCAGGGTTACAAATCAAACCACTTTCATTCATTGAAAAACGTCAACTAAAGTTTACAAAATTGTGATACATGTTTTGTTAGTAACACATTATTAAATAATACAAACTAACAGCAGTTATAATAACTACCATAATTTTGAAGTAGTGGTGAGCATAAAAGATATTTCAGGATATCTACAACAACTGTAAAATGAGGTGAAAATATCTGTGATTTCCCTTGGCAACAATATCACGGGTGCTGTGGTTTGTGGCCTACATTTTAATTGAAGGAAATACTAAATTTCAGTTTGAGGTTAGTGAAACTGAAGATGTAATTTTTTCCCAATAGAGTTCCCCAGGCCCTCTTGAATTTTATCCACCCCCGAGTCCATTGATATGTACGTTCGTGATGCCAAAAGGTGATAGAACAGCACTGGACAAAACCCATCCCCCCATTTCCACATTCAGGTCCACTGCATCGGATTTATTCTTTGAGTGTGTGAATTTTGCAATGTTCTCTAAATTCTGCATGAAAAGGAGTAATATGTTTGTATAGCTACCAAACTGTAACTTTCTTTTATTTTCTTCCTTGAGATCCATTAACAGTCTTATGTTCCCTGGATTGGGAAACCCTTGCCTGGTTAGACAGGGGTTAAGAGGAAAACTCGTAGTGTTAGTACAAGTTATGCGAGTTAAAACCATGGGCCACAGTAGTAAGACTATAACTATTTACAAAAGAGCCTTTATCCACTCAGAGAAGATAAGCAAGTAGTACTTCGATGAAGAATGCTGGATGTTATACGAGATTGTAGCTAAAGAAATACTCTAGAAGGTACTTCATGTGCTCATAACATTTGAAGCAAGCATTAAAGAACGTATGTGGCTTTCCAGCTTAATGTAAAGCACATACATGTGTGAATTGATCAATTGTCATGCTAATTCCAGCTACTCAAGAGAGAGCCCTAAAGGTTTATCTGACAGAGGTCTCTAGGATGAGGCATGTTTGAAATTAAAGCCGGAAGTGGAGACACTTCCCAAGTATCTGAATGCAGAACCGTATTGGCCTTATTGGATATTTAAGACCAACACAAGGGGTGTTAATAGTATTGTTTAGTGTGACTTATGTAAGTAATTGTCTCATTCTACATGCTTCTTTAAATGTGCAGAAAATAGTGCCTGATCTTCCTCTCCAAACCAACAGCATAACTATGCAGTTGGTCAGCTACCGTCACAGCTCCTACGTTCAGAACGTCCAGAGTCATCCTTTCTATGACATCAGCACCCACTGTCTCCGCGTAAGAGAATGGGAGCTATGACATTTTGCACAAGCTGTTCTTTAAACTCAATCCAAATCCCTCGCATTTGAAGTGGAAGCTTAGCAATTTGTCTTTGTGTGTTCTCAAAGGAATTACGAAAGAGATGTTCTCAAACGTTTCTTATTCTTTGGATTAGAAAAGAACACTTGCCTTGGAAGCTTTTAGTCTCTGTAGCAACTTGATAAAGAAACTTGGAAAAAGTTTAAAATCTCTGACTCCAGGCTGTGCTGTTTGCTTCTCAATGCCAGGTGTTTGAAACTTTTCAAAAAGGAATGTGCCATTATTTTTCACAAAATCCACGTGTATTTAACTGGTGCTTCATGATGGAAATCTAACTAGAAATAGCATTCCAAAATGTAGTATTTTTTATTGTTTCCAGAAGTGATACCATAAAAGTTAATGCCCACTAAGATTTTGATATAAAAATTATATGATAAATATTGAAATTCACTGCAGCCAAACTAAAAACAGTCTGCCCTTTTTATCTCAGTAGTGAACTTTAGGGGGTTTGTTGCACGTATTTTCATAAGTGCCTTTAAATAAAGACACAACATCCCTTTAAAATTTAGTAACCAGAATATTCTCAGGTCACAATGCAGTTTTATATTTGATTTGTAGGAAAGAAATCTCTAACCTGAAAGACATTCCAGCTGTTGCCTGTGTTGATGGGAGGATTCTTCACATTTTCTGAATCTCTCCCAGTGACTGCAGGAAGACCAAAGGTTGCACATTGCTTTTATGCAAGAATGAATTTTTTTAAAAGATGATTCTGGATTTTGTTTGCTTTAATGCATTTAAGCCCTATCTATTAGAGGTAAATGTCAAGAAAACTGCTGTGTTTTTTGGCTCTGGTGACTCCCACAGACTTTGATATGATTCATGTAACTCAAACCATGATCACCTTTGTGACGACCATATTTACAATAGCGTTGGAGATCAAAAATAGCATCTCACAAGAGTTTCCCCATCCTATACCTTCCCATGTCTTACCGTGGATCATGTGCAGCACAGTCACTCAACTGGCAAACATTTATTAACTGACTACTGCATTCACAGTATTATAGAAGGCATATGAGGTCCTCCCTGATGGAATCCTCAAGTGAGATATGCTGCTGGCGTGGAGAACCCAAGTGCCTTTATGGAACCTGGCTTTTGTTTGCTTGAGCTTTTATTCGACCATTCAGTCTTTCATGCATTCAGCAAATTTTGAGCACATACTAGGTGTCAGGCATTGAGCTAGACCCCAGAGTTGCTATGAGGTACAAGACAGGGCAGGTGCCTTCCATGACGGAACATGCAGTCTAACTATATAGAGAACTTGCCCAGAGACCTAAATGTACCATTAACGGGGGTTCTCTTTCCCACAGCCACACTGGCCACTGCAGTCCAAAAGAGAATTTTAAAAGGAAATGGTACAAAACAGAACATCAAAACAAAACAGACAAACAACCTGGGAACCATTAGGTTTTACACCAGAGTGAAACCCCAGAAGAGACATTCTGCAGCTGGTGAACAGCCGGCCTCGTTTGTGAGCAATCTGTTCCCATCCGTGTCAGGGATTCCAGGTTGGTGTGCTCAGTCCTATTCCCAGTTGGCCAGAGGCTATTTGTCCTCTAGTTCAGAAGACAAATGAGACTGGTAGCAACTGACCTAGAGAATATTTTCTTTTATGCAAATACCCTGTTTCATGCAAATAATGAAAACCATTGCATTTTATGAAAAGTCTTTAAATTAGTGATATTTCCAAAAATATCTCTACCATCTTCCCTGTACTAACCCAGTCAGGACAGGGTCACTGCTGTAATTAACAGCCCCCAGTCTTAATGGTATAATCCAATATTGTTCATTTTTCAGTCACCCAGAAAGCAGGATTGGGAGAAGGGCTCTGCTCCACACAGTCCTCCAGGGACTCAGGCTCCTTCTATCTAGTTAAACTGATCAGGGGCCTGTTTCTACCACTTGCTAGTGATATTCTGGGCAAGTTACTTAAGTCACAGTTTTCTTATGTGAATAATATTAGGGCCTCCCTCTTGGATTTTTGAGTCAACGTACTTGGCATAGAAACTGACAGGTATTAGGTACTCAATCATGTGAACTGTTATTATTAATCTTCTACTTCTGGTAGTGCTGCCACCACCATCCCCCAAGGAGGCAGGAAGAATCCGTCAGAATTGGAAGAGTGTTATAATAATAGCTAACATTTAGGAAGCTAGATAGTCTTCAAAGTTATTTTCAAAATAACTATTTTTTTAACAACATTCCAGTTTTATAAATGAGGAAATTGAGGCACTGAGAGCTTAAATTGTTGAGTGTCACACAAGTATATAATAGAGCTCTAGGCATTTGGCTCCAGAGTCCTGGCTCTTTATTCACTATGCTCTATTGCCTTTCAACTCGGAATATACAGCAGAGCCTCAAATACTGTCATTTTGTTCAACATCGTTTTGTTGTAATGTTAATGAGAAAAAAGAATTGGTTTTGTTGTCAATGATGTTGTGAGGACTTACTATTATATATTGTATTTTCCCCAGAATTAATGTTAAATGTTGTGGCAGATTGTATTCAAAAATAACCTTACAATTGAATCCATTACCACATTTAAAAAAATTTTTTTCAGAGATGGGGTTTCACTCTGTTGCCCAGGCTGAAGTGCAGTGGTGTAATCATAGCTCACTGTGACCTCGAACCGGGGCTCACGCAATCCTCCCACCTCAGCTGCTTGAGTAGCCAGGACTATAGGCATATGCTACCATGCTCAGCTAATTTTTTGTTTTTATTTTTATAGAGATGGGGTCTCGCAATGTTGCCCAGGCTGGTCTTGAATTCCTGTCCTCAAGAGATCCTGCCTACCTTGGCTTCCCAAAGGGCTTAGATTACAGGCGTGAGCCACTGCATTGTCACATGTTCTTCTAGAATCTTGCTCCTCTCCATCAGGAGGTGAAGTCTATTGACCCTCCCTTTGATCCTAAATGAGCTTATGATTGGTCCAACTGATAGAGTACAGTGGAAATAATGCTAGGTGACTTCCAAGGATAGATCAGAAAAAGAACACAATTTTTTTCTCTCTGGCTATTCTTTTTCTTCTTGACATTTTTCCTTAGAATCCAGTCACCATATTGTAGGAAATCCAGACCACATAGAGAGGCCAAGAGTAGGTATTTCAGCCAGCATCTCTTGCTAAAGTCTCAGCCAACATCCAGCATCAACTGGCAGGCATGTGAGGGCAAGCTGTCAGATGACTCCAGGCCCGGTCGTCAGGTCTTCCTTTCCCCTCCCGATGCCAGGGAATCATCCCTGCTGAGCTCTGCCCCAAAAGTTGCAGTTTCATGAACAAAATGAAAGTTGTTATTGTTTTAAGCCCATAACATTTGAGGTGTAGGGAGGTAATTTCTTAGGCGGTCAGAGTAACTGGAACATTGGGGTAATTGGAAATGAGTGAAATGCCTGTGGAGAGGGCTAAACTTCAGGTACATATGGATTATTAAATAGACTTTTGCGATTTGGCCTAACCTAACCTAATTTCTGGAGGAAAATATATTTCTGTTACCAAACAAATTGCAAATGAGCTTTTGGAAATTTGGAACAATGTCCTACATGTTAATGCTGTTACTGGTTCTAGGAAAGGATCTGGGCTACACTGAGGCCAGACTGCATGCCTTAGCAAGATCCCGCTCATTGGCCCCCACTGACTGGGTCCCTCCCTGCAGGAGAGTGCAGTGTGGATGGCAGTACTCGTACCATCTGTCCTAGACCATTGCTCCGTCCTCCTTGTCCACCTTTGTCTCCCTCTCCCATACCTACTCTGTCTAAATTGCTGCCTACTTTTCTATTGTTAGAACCTGTTGTCTCTTTGACACTCTCTTTTGGCCCATTTCCTATGCTTCTAGGGCAATTTTTCTGCTCTACTGGTTTGTAGTAAAGCTAGGGTATTCACCTTAGCCAGGTAAAATTTAGCTAATTCCACAAAATCTTATGCCTCTTAACAAAGTTGCCAAAATGACAGCTGTCCCATTGGCCTGTGGCTCCGTGTGTTGGTCAAAGCTAGCATTTGAAATCCTTGATGCGGTCCTTGTGTCCTTACTCAAAGAGGCATCCCTTTCCCTGCTGCTGTAGAGAAATCAATGCCCCAACTCTCTTCTCACTGACTTAAATTTCACCCCATCCTAATAGTTTACTCCTCTTCCCTTAAGAAGGCTGTCATTCATTTATTCATTCAGCATTTGTTAACTCTGTACAGTGAGCCCTAGAGTTGAGTGCCTGTGACAATATTCCTTTCATGTCCAAGGACTGCTAAGATTTCTCCAGTTGTTCCTCATTTGCTTACCATAGACACAGGGCAGATGTGGTGCAATCACCCAGACTTTTCAATAACCAGGATATGTCCCACCTCGTCCAAGATGTTTCAGCTAAGTAGGATACTACAAGAGTAATATAGGACCAGCCAGTCATTGAAAAGGTGACAGTCTAGTTAGGAAGGCTGGATGGCATCTGCCGTTGAGGGCCAGAGCTACGTCTTCTACCCTGTCTTCAACTTCCCACAGTGCCCAGCATCATGCTGGACATACAGTGCCTCCTCTTTACATCTCCGTTAGGTGATTAGTGAATAGATTAACCCCAGAGGATATATGGCATTGAGATGACTTTGGAGAGGAAGTGACTTTTGAGTTGGGCCTAAAGGATGGAGAGCATCTGGCATGAGGAGCAAAAGTGGAAGGATAATCCTTCATCGAGAAGCATGATGAAGACATCCTAGTGACAGAAATAGGACACTTCCCCACCTGGAATCAAGAACATGGTTGGGAAAAGGAAAAAAATGTATAATCTATATGGTGGGTCCATGGAGGATCTAGGATTTATCCACTTAAGCTGGATTCAATCTGATAGACACTAGGAAGCTGGGGAAAGCCAGGAGCAGGGAAGTGATGTACATGTTAAGTGGGGTGAGAATATTTTAGTGACTCTGTTTCTTTACACAGCTCATTTAAATCCCTGAATATGCGTTAAGTTAGGGGTTCCCTTTTTGTCCGCTTTTCTCATAGAAACGTTTTAACTTTTTAAATTTTAAAAAATGTGAATTCTCTTTTGCCCTCTGTATGGTGTGAGTAGCCATTTTAACTTTAGCTGGGTTATATCCATAGACAGAGCTGTGTAACTTCGTAGTTTTAAACATATAACCTTCTACTCATCAAAATCATACTCATATAAATTCCAAACCAAATGAACAAGTCAAGCCTTTAAAACATTTTCTATAAAACTATACCATAATGAGCATATAATGAAAATTGATATAAATATATATTATATATAATTATAGATATTATATGTATTTTATATATATATACTGAAACCCCTGGGACATTGCACCATTATTCTGAACAATCTTTGAATCATGTCACCAATGAAAAATTAAATTGTGTTCAGTGAGATTTTATTCGTAAGTTGTGAGTGCATTGCGTTACATCTGAAATATTTGAATACTGACCACATCAATATATGTGTCTGGCAACTATCAGAATGTTCTTAACCAGAGTATGCCATCTTTAAGAAAATATTATAAATTATACATGCAAAAAGTATATATAATATATATGTACAATACAAAGAATAATAGAAAATAAATCCCTGGGTACCCAATAAAAACAGCATCTGTTCATCCTTCTAGTGAAGTGTAATGCATTGATATCGATGATAATTTCACTCCAGCAGCACACAGATTAGTACCGTCCCTAAGGTCCAATACCAGAAGAAATTGAATCAGCGATGTATATTGTAACTCTTTGATCACATAAAGATTTTAAACCAGTTGAGTCATGTATTTCAGTCTCTGATGGTGAATGAAAGGTATGTTTTCCACTTACAAAACATCACTTCCTATTGCTGCTGGCAGTTGTGAAGGTTTGGAAATTGGTTTTTGTGTCCAGAGGCCTTTGCCCAAAGGTCATTGCCCATGTTGTGCTTTTTGTCACCTCGCAGCTATTTAGGAGGGAATGGTCAGGGAACCCTTGGTGAACCCAGAGCTCCTGTACAAACCCAACTGCCAGGGGTATTTAAAGCAAACCATTCTCTCTCTCAGGGTGTGTGTGTGTGTGTGTGTGTGTGTGTGTGTATGTATATTCAGAATATATTTCACAAATAGAAGCTATTTAACCATTAAAGATGCAATATTTGGTCCAAATTCCACTTTATAAAAGAAATTGTCATTAGATCTGTTTGTGCCCACCTTGAAAAATGTTGATCAACTTCCAGTTTTTAAAGGCCAATCTGTTACTATTTAGAAATAGAACTCTCTTTCTCCTCAGACTGTCAAAACAGACTATGGATCAGAGCCAAGACTATACTGTTAATGAACCAAGAGTTCATTAACTGTTCCATCAGCATCCTCATCAGGAGGAGTATTTTGTTAGAGTCACAAAAGGCACAAAACTTAGTTATGCTAAAGGTTAACTAAAAGGCACTGATTTTGAAATACTGCAAAAAAAAGAAAGTTTTCACTGAAATCATGTTATATCTTGCCTGGATTTAAAATTAACGGACTTTTTTATTGTGGTAAAATATGCATATAAAATTTGCCATTTTAGCTATCTTTATGTGTATGCTTCAGTTCACTAAGTACACTCGCATTGTTGTGCAACCATTACCATTGTACATCTCCAGAGCTTTTTCATCTTCCCAAGCTGAAACTCCATCCATTAAACTCACTTCCTATTCACCCCTTCCCATCAGCCCCTGCCAACCACTGTTCTACTGTTTTTAAACAGGGACATTTTTAGGGAATTTAAAATAAGCCTGCCCTTCCTCTTTCTCTTGCGTAAGCTTTTCAACTAATAAAATATCTGTTAAAAGTCCTAAATTAATTGGAAGTTTCTTAGGTTTAAACACATGGGCAAAATGTACACAAAAAATAAACATCTGTTTCATGAAAGATGTTTTAGACACACAACACTGGGAATATGTTCTTGATGTTAAAGGAAAGGAGATGGTAGGCTGAAGTGTGTGTTCCAAATCACTTACTTAAACCAGTGCAAGTTTTATATAATCACTCAACTAACCAGCCATTCAACCTGAGAGACTTTCTAGTCCTAGTAATATACTCAGATAGTCTTATATTAGTCTTCTATTAATATTCATTTGAAATAATTTAAGTATAGAATCAATATCTCTTTATGGTTGAACATTTGGAAAACACAGAAGAATATGAAGAACATCATTCTTCATGTTTTACTGTTTAAAGGTAACAACTACTAATATTTTAAAATTAAAAAGCATTACATTTAATTTTACTTTATTTCAACAGAAGAAAAAGAACTCTGAAATGAAATTGGGAATTTGAACTTCACACAGCTGTTTGAAGTGAGAGTTACTGTTTCTAACTAATTTTAATTTATTAAAAATTAAAGATCAAACTCTAAGAGATTAAGGATTAACTTAAAAATCTAATTGTTTCCTAATGAGTACAGGCTTATATTTTTAGTTAATAAAGCTTCGTTAACTGTCTCAGGAAGACAGAAAAAACTGCAGATAATCAAACAAAAATACCCTTGGTTGGGAGAAGGGTTTTTAAAACAGAGTTCAAAACCTACTCCCACCTTCAGGATTGTTCTCTTGGTGAAAATTGTATTAAAAAAAGGGCAATCTGTAAGGAATATAGTTCATGAAGTCATAAACCGCTTTCAGAAGGAAAACTGAACTGTACAACAGGGAAGCAATTCTTTCCCCCAGTGGGATAACACTCATGGGAAATGTAGAAGAACTCCCTGCATCTATTGACTCTCCCCTTTGACCAGAGAGGCTTAACTTTGTTTGCTTCTAATACCAGTGTTTTTTATATTCCACAAATTGTTTAAATACATACTATATTTTAGTTTGCTATATTTGGGCCACAATTGCCCTTTGTGTATATTTATTTTTCTAAAGTTTCTACTTATCTTTGTCTTCTCTGATTGACCCGGAGAAACTAAACTTGTCAGTATGTATGTGGCATGTCATAGTTTAATTTCTGATGCTTAATTAATAGTCATGGTAACCTCTTTCTTATTGAAGATGCTCTCCACCAAGCCCTCTGTGCTACCATTTAATGTGGACTAGATTTAATCTCTTCTACTAGAATTTCTTTCCATCACAACTGGATTATTTTCATTGTCTCCACATCTACCCCTTTCTTAGACTCATTTTCAATTTTGCTAGAGCATATTTTTGATTTTTTTCAAAATAACAGAAGAAGGGCTATGTCTTTGTAGATCTTCATTTTGCTCTCATAATTGAAAAAAAGACTCCAAATTACTTTCCATCACAATTTTATGGACTTTGTTTAACTGTCTTCTAGCAACCTGGAAAGCAGATGCAGAGTCTGCTGCCATTTCGATTTTGATTCCTTTATAGGTAGCTCCATCCCCACCCCTCTCCCGTGAACTTTTCGGATTTTCTTGTTGTCCTTGGAGGTAATAAATTTTACCAGGAAGTGTCTGGGTATTTTTTTAATTATTATTCCTCTTCAAGTTTTTAAAATCCAAATATTCAAGGTTTATTCAGCCCAGAAAAATATTCTTCTATGATTTATTTGAAGTGTTCATCTTTATTTTCTTTGTTTTCTCCTCTAGTAACTCTTACTTTGGCAAGGATAGTAGGTCTCTTAGCTCTAGGAGATGTTAGGTCTCTTGGATCTCTCTTCTATGGTCTTAACATTTTTCTCGTGTTTTCTTTCTTCCCTTTTATGTGCATTCAGAGGATTTTCTCAATTTTGTCTTCTGGATCTCAAATTTATTTTTGAGTCATTTCATCACTGAGCATCTTTGTAAAATCATTTTTTATGTTTATGAATGCAGACTTCTCTCACATATCCCTCAAAGTATTACTTTTTTTTTAAAGTTACCTTCTTTGTCCTTTGTTTCAATTCCATTTCCTTTAGTATCAGATGTTCTGTTGCTCCTCTGGATCCTTCTTTCATATGTTCTAGGTTTTCCTTCAATAACCAGTAACTTTTGACTGGCCCAATCATATTTACAAATGAAGGACTGGGTTGATTTTATTTAAAAATGAAGGGCTGGCTTGACTGGCCCAATCATATTTATGAATGAAGGCTGACTAGTAGAGGTGACTGGAGAGATTTCCTTGGCAATTATGTAGGAATGGTTTTCCACCACACTTCTCTTCATGAATGGAAGGGCTGGCAGTTCCGCTCACAGGAGGCACATGTGACAGTGGGAAACAGACAGGCAAGCCTATGACTGTCCCGACTGCCAGGAATAGGAAGGCTTTATTTTTAGGGATGAACTACTTTTGTGTACTGCCTTTCTGTACAAATCTTAAAGGGGGATAGAAAGAGATGGAAAACAACATTCTTCATAGTCTTTTTATTAATTTTCTTGACTGTTCCTTGTCCCTGTGGCTCCAGACCTGAATTCTTCACGATTCTGTTGAGAAGAACAGCTCTCGTCTCTTCACTAGCTCTCTCTAAAATTGATTTTACATTGTGGTTTTTGTTGGCTCAATCCAAACATACCTGTTGGCTATTTTCTAGAAATTTCTTAAAATTTCTGTCTTTTTTGGTAGATGGTAACTTTTCTTGATTTCCATCCCAGTTCTATGATTTTTTTTTCATACATATTTTCTGTCCCTTAGCTGGAAGTTTTGAAGGAAGAATAGGTAGACTGTCATGTCTAGTCTGCCATCTTGAAGAGAGATTATATTAAGATTAGAGTGACTGCCCCAATGTGCTGATGCATGATTGGCAGGAGGCCATGGCACATGTCTTACCTTTCATGAGACTATTTCTCCTTCTTTCATGGCCCAGACAGCACCCCCAACCCTGACTGACCATATGATCAACATGGATCATTTACATAAGGAGAACAAAGTGAAAACAGATGGGTCACAGGAGCCAATTCCATCCATCAAATCCACAATATCTGCCTCAACCATGTACTGTATCATTCTTCAGGACTCTACTGGGTCCCATTCCTAACTTCCCCAGAACTCCTGTCAAATACCAACCTAAATTAGACCACTAACCACACAGTTCTACAATTTTCTATCTGTCTCCTCCATTAATCTACAAGCTTCCTGAAGGTAAACATGGTGTCTCATTTCATATCTGTGTCCTCACTGCACCCCACGAGAACTGGGATTAAGTACCCAAAACAGACTGAATAACTCAGGGACTGAATGAATGAGCAAAGAAATGAGCAAGCTTGATGTTCACCTGGGAAACAGGTGTGTTGTCTTTCTTTGCTGATGAGGCTAGTGACCTCCTTTTCAGTCATGCGATGCTTTGGAGAAGGGTGTTTCAGGCAGGAGGAGCAGAATGGATGAAGGCCCAGAGGCAAACTGGAACATGGCTTCTTTGGGGGAGACTGGTGGAAATTGTTCCCAGAGGGTTGTTGATTATTAATTCATCCAAAGAAAATCTCTAACCTCTGTTGTATCCCTTTCTGCAGAGTGGTAGTCTGACCACAGCGTCCTTCTCATCTTTGCCAGTTCAGTGAGTTCAGGTCTAAATAGAGCTGTTTTGTTTTAGCAGAAAGGTTGGGTCCTCAATTCAATAGGTGTCAGTAAATGCTCTTTCATAGTTCTATATAATCATGATTTAAAACCTACATCAGTCTTCTTTGCAAATGTACATTAAAGCATCTGCTTATACTTGTATTAAGTAGCATTACTTGTACTAAGCCCTCACTTCACAGGGACATTACGAAATCACAGCTTAGAATGGAGCGTTCAAGTCGTCCTTGGGCCCCTGTTGCCTGCTGCAATGGATAAAGCATGACCCCCTCAGCCAACAAGCTCTGCTGCTCCTGTGATGTTCGGTAAAACTTCCTTGCTCCAGTGCCTCCAACTCCAGTCACCATCTGAAAGTCCTCCCCAGAGGTTGGAGTGCTTTGCCTCCTATTTCTGCAAACTTAGTATTTAAAAGAATTACTAGTTGTCAAAAGGAAGCAGGCTCTTAATTCCTGGTTAATTGAAATTAGTCTTGTAATTTTAGATGTGTTATTCTATTCACAAAGCAGGTACCTGATAAGTGTTTGTCAATGAGTGAAAGAGTGAATGACAAATTAGAGGAAAGATGGGGTTTGTCTTTCCTGAAATTGGAGTTAAGGGGCACATTTGCTGGGAATTATGCCAGGTAAGTACAGGGATCTGCTTTTGATCACAGGCCATTTGTTCTTCCTATGTTAGCCGTTTTCAGTCTGATCATGTGCTGTGCACATCGTTCATCTCTTATCTTTGGGGATAATTAATTCCAGGTTTCAGAACATCACTAATGACATCTCAGTAGGGTTCTTTTGTTTGTCTATAACAGGATTGTCTGGGGTCCGTGCTGTTCCCAAAGATCTCACTCCTCATGTGATGAGGCAGAGACCCTGACTCACAGGGCATACCCGTCACATCCCCAACTTCTCAGCATCAAACTGGGTTTGTTTTAAGAATGAAGCCACTAGCATTAGAAGTGTGACAGTGTAAGACAGGAGATTCTCAGTTGTCTGACTCAGGAGCCACCTTGGCAACCCTCAGTGAAATGCTGGGTTATCCTAATAGGCAAGTGAGGTCTTGGAATGCTAACAGTGTAAAGTCAGTGGCATAAAGGGACACATTCTCAGCAGCCCTTGATGAAGTCAAGAGTAGAGACACCAGGAGAGAAATGACTGCCTGTGAAGGTTGCACAGAGAAGATAAGGTTCTCACATTACTGCAACCTCCAGCTGGATCTGAGCTGCTGGGTCAGTGGAGAGGAGCACCAGCCCAAATGGATCCCCCAGTGCTCTTGGTTGGAATCTTCCCAGAAGCCTGAGGGGAGAGGTATGATGTCTAAACACACAGGTCCCTCCAGTCACTGGCATCAGAATCAGAGCCACAGCAGTGTGGTGGAAAGAGGCAGATTCCTGAGGCCAAGTTCAGAACTTTGGAATCAGACTCTACAGAGGTGGGACTTGGAATCTGCCTCTGTAAAACCGCCTAGGTGATTTTTAACTCATACCAACTACACACTGAAAGCCTCCTGCACCTCCTAATCTCCTCACTCTATAGGGATCTCATGCTGTGGACAGACTGCCAAGCACCAGAAGTTTTAGCCAAGCGTGTGTGTAGTTGGCACATGACATGAGAGGCAAGTTCTGTGCCCTTGAATATAACAAGTAGTGCTGGAATACAGGCACTACATTAGGCCTTGATGGCAATTCTTGCCTTTAGGGGACAGTAAGTTATGAAGTCATAATCTGTACTCCGAGCCCAATGTGATGAACCATGTAGCATCACTAAAAACTCCTTTAGTGGATTTACGCCATTGGTGACAAAGAGATCCGATGCCAGGAGGAAATTCTCAGCCTAGATCACTACATAACTGGAAAAAACAACCCTGAGCAAGTTTCCTATTTATGAGGAGCAACCTAAGGATGGGACTAATCCACAAATCTCCCAACAGATCCCCTTAGCAGGGCTGCCCAAAAGATTGAGGCTGTCAGACTTGGATATCTGGGCACCCTAAGTTGACAAGCTTAAAGGGCAGAGAGCATGCTCCCTTTGTCTTTGTCTTCCTAGAAGGCCTAGTGCAGCATTCAGCTTATAGTAGGTAGAGAGAGCCATTGTTAAATGGTTCTTGTGCAAACAAGGCTGACCTAGGTGCTGGGCCACGTGGGAATGTGGAAGTGGAGAGCCCAGCTAGTGGGACTGACATGCCTTGGGTAGATCTTCTCACATTCATGGCACCTATTGCCTCTGCCATGACTCACTGCCCATGCACTCCATCAGTTGTGAGACAAGATGTGACAAGCAGCTGCTGAAAGTTGTGCCTTGTAACCTAAATATGTCTCTTTGCTCTTTCTAACTTCATGGGAGTAAACCTCTCTTCTAATCACACATGAGTCAATGCAAAGGTTTCAGAAATTAAATCACATTTCCCCACTGGTTAACTTGATCATTTCAGAGTTACATCATCATTCTGGATTGTTTTTTTTTTCCTCCTCAAGAGTAATAAATTAATGAACTATGCACAAGGGAAGTTTCTATTTTAAGAAAGCTGTGTGAAGTGAAAGAATACTTTGTTCAGTTATTTCTTTCATAGTAGGTCTCCACCTTCTTTAAGCTGAAGCACACCTGTTTCAGGGAAAAGAGTTGGCCAACAAGACAGCATTGGCTTTATGGGAATGTGCCAAAGAAATTTCAAGATATTGTATTCTTTTGATTCATATTCCCAAGTTGCTATCCGAAGGAAATATACTAGCAGAAGGAGAGAATAGCAGCCATTTACAGGTAATTAGTGAGTCTATGGTGTATGATTCATTGAATTCCATTCTAAATCCCTATTTATAATTATTGGAGATTTCTTGGCAATGCTTAAGAGACAAATTACCCAAATCCCCTTACTTGTCATAGCAGCAGTTTAACTTTGCATAAGCGGTACTCCATGACCACTGAATTAGTCATTTTTCATTACCTACCTTTGAGGTATGTTAACATTAGTCCTCTTTAATGAATGAGAAAACAAAATCCCAATAAAGTTGATTCTGGCCCAAGAGCATATAATAATCAGAGTCGTGTCCATAATTCTTAAACTTCTCCCCTCTGAGAAAGCACATGTTTTTCAGTGGGAAATAGCCTCAATGGGAGGTACATAGGCCAACATTTAGGAAATGTGTTTTTATTTATATAACTAGTCCTATGTTTAGAAAAGGAATATTCAACTCTAGTCTCACATAAGAATCAGCCAGAGAGCTTTAATAAAATGCCACTGCTGGGGCCTCTCTCACAGGAGTTCTGACTCATTTGGTCAAGTATCAGGCCTGGCCATGGGTCTTTTGAATTAGGTGGGGAAGAAGCTTCCAAGGTGATGTGCATGTGCAGGGAGCATTGGGAATCCTGGTCCTGGCAAAATTCTAAATCTGACCCCACAGTTTCCCCCATGGTCTCCACCATCCTGCCATTAGAGCCCCTGCATGTGGAACCTTCTGGAAACTGATACATACAGCCTGGCTTCCAGCATTTTGTTACCAGAGAGGGGACATTTGCACAGAGTGGCTTAGCAGTTGAGCTGTAGCAGAGCTAGATTGCTGTGGCAGAGGAACAGGGAGAAAAGAACAAATCCATGGCATTGTGTGCGGAACTGGCTGGTGAGGGAGGCGTGCAGCTGAGAACCCTAGGCTGCCCCAGGATCGTGACCAGAGAGGAGTGCCATGCTCCCAGGCAGGGCTTCTTGAGGATGAGTTGGTAGACCCTGATATGGAATGGAAAATCAAGGAAGGCTTCTTGATTCACAGCAGCATGCCCTTTGAAGTCAGACTGCCTGGGTTCAAATCCTGGTTTAGTCACAAACTCTGTGATTAAAGCTTGGGCAAGTTACAACCTCAAAAATGATTCATTTCCTGATTTGGAAAACAGAAGTAAAAAATTGCAACTACCTCTTAATTTTTGGGGACAATGAGATGAGATAATATATGACGTAATATACTAGGGTCTACTCCTACCCCTTTCTGGGGTCACTGGATCACCATTAAGTTCTCTTTATTAAAATGGGGATGGACCATGACCCTCTTCTTTGAGGTAACCCATTCTCACAAGGAAATATAAGGTTAGATTGAAGATAGTGAACCAAATGTTGTCCCAGAAGCCAGAGATTTCATGGAAAACAATTTAGAAGGGAGGCACTTGGCTTCAGAATAGTGGAGTAGAGCCATGGGACCCATGATATGTCCTTGGACCAAAGAATGAGAACAGGTACCAGGAGGCCAAATGGCATTGTGACCAGACTTGGGTCACACAGACACAATCAAAGAACACAGACAGCAATCAAAGCCAGAAATTATAGAGCCAAGTCCTAAGAGAATTGATGACCCGGAAACCAAGGAAGGTGCCCAGGGCTGAGGACAGTGGGTTCAGGAATAGCATGCTGAAGAACAGGTAGAGAGTTGTTTTGTTCTCTGCCTCCTTGGATAGTTCGCTAAGCCAAGGGGGTCCCTGAAGTCCAAATCTTAACAGGCCATTCTGACAAGTGTGTTTGCCACTAAGAAGATACGATTTCTAAATCAGAGTCCTTGGATTCTGTTCTAAGACTGTGGGCCTATCAGCATTTCCCATAGTGAATCCTACAGAAGGCTGGTTCTAGGGTTGTTTCAAGATAAACATATTTGCTAGATGAATGAAAGTCAGCATGTTTCTTAATTAGAAGACTTTACAGTGCTTTTAATTTGCTTGTAAATCTCTAAGAGGAGGATATGATAAGACATGTTTCCCAAACTAGTTTGACCATGGAACCCTTCTTGGCATTGGAATCCCCAACTCCTACTGTTTTTGCCATCTCAACTCAAAGCTTCTGCCTTTAGGCCAGACCCAAGTCTAGTCTCAGGGGTGTATAGAACTCTCTTTGGGATGTGGCCTCATTCCCAGGTTCCTACCACTCAGGTAGAGGCACAAGATAAAGCTGTAAACTGAGTGGAAGGCCCAGGCCTGCCTTGATCGTATTCTGTCTGGCACATAATTGCAACTCAGTGCCTATTTGTGGAATAATTATTCATTGAATGAACGGGATAACCTAGTTCATGCCAAACTCTTTTTTTTTTTTTTTTTTGAGACAGAGTCTCGCTCTGTTGCCCAGGCTGGAGTGCAGTGGCCAGATCTGGGCTCACTGCAGGCTCTGCCTCCTGGGTTCACGCCATTCTCCTGCCTCAGCCTCCCAAGTAGCTGGGACTACAGGCGCCTGCCACCTCACCCAGCTAGGTTTTTGTATTTTTTAGTAGAGACGGGGTTTCACCGGGTTAGCCAGGATGGTCTCGATCTCCTGACCTCGTGATCCAACCGTCTCAGCCTCCCAAAGTGCTGGGATTACAGGCGTGAGCCACCGTGCCGGATTCATGCCAAACTCTAATTGCTGACATAGATAGTATCTTGGGTATATCCAGGGTTAACTACTCAACTGACCTGAACTTGTTGGGGAGATGTGTTTTCTTAGGCTATTTTGTATGAAACTAAGAATAATAAGGCACAAATTGTCCTGATTTGGTGCCTTTTTTCACCGATCCAAAATGACTTCATAATAACCTTGCCCATCTCACTTCAAAACAGCCATGAAAATGGTTTGCCAAAATTAAATGCTTCACAAATATAAAATATAATCCTAATAATTTCCTTAGTCATTAGATGCATCTGTTGATGTCCTAGTAGGCCCTGTAGTACCTCATCTGAACCTTTGTGAATATCTAAGCATATGGCAGTAAAGCCTGCCCCCAAGCATGTTTTATAACCACAGGCTTTGCAAGTTTAAATGGAGAAGAGAGATGAAACAAGAATGGGCTATTTCCCTTGACTGTTTTATCTTGGTTAATATTTATTTTGAGCAGTTTTCTAAATAAGCAAAGCGTTTCTTCTATGCTTCATGCTCCTGCATCCTAGGAATGATTTATTTTGTGGGAATTTTCATCCACCTCACCCCCACCCTGAACTTGCTGATCTGGAGGTACTATGATGCTAGCTGGAGTGGTCCCTGGCAAGGCTCTGCGGAGGGCCATGTCAGACACAGTCCTAGCCAAGGCACTGCCTTGTGTGGGCGCCATATCTTGTTATTGCTTGTGGGTTTCATCCAACTGCATCTACCCAATAGCAGTACTTTTTTTTTTTTTTTTTTTTTTGGAGGGGGTAGGTAGAAAGAAAAGAAAGTAACTTTGATACAGAGGTGGGGAACTGGAACTTAGATCCACATCTACAACAACAAGGAAAGTGAACTAATTTTGTCTGAACCCTCTGAGTTGCAAGATGTGTTTGAATTGAAGCGTTACATTTAAACCTTATCATCACACATAACAATGCATAAAATCACAATGGCCATATTTTCTTAACCCTGCATCATAATACAGCCTAAAGATTTTATCTATGTTTTAAAAAATGTATTTATATAAACAGTCTTCAACCCACATAAAGATGAAACAACAGTTAGTTTTAAATTTAAAAAATCACTGTGTTGAAAATAAAATCATTTGAAATCATGACTTTTGGGAAATCTTGACTGTGGCTGTCTCTGCCCTGTGCCTTGAGAGAGAAAGAAAGACTTCGAAGTCTGTGCTACTTGCCAAGTGTGTCAGGAGTCCTGCTTGTCCCAGATGACAACTGGCACACACGGACAAGACACTCGCTCTAACTTGGTTTTTTCCTGGTAAAGAAGTAGCAACTACTTGCCAGCCTACTTCTTCTTTGCAGGAAGCCCACCAGGAGTTTGCATAGTCAATCTGTCATTTGAAATCATTTATTCAGTGTAAATCATTACCATCAGAAAGTAAGAAGGAATCTGTTTACAAGGAGATCTTAGATAATGGGAGAAAATCCAGAAAAAAATATTTACAATAATCTTGGCTACTGATTATAACATCACCTCTTGCTGAGATTTCTTTAAGGGGTTAGTGTGGTATACCAAGCATATTCAGCTGCTGAGTTTTAGAAATGAATAATACAAGAGAACCAACTAATGTGCCTTTGGCTCTTCCAAGCCAGTCTGGTACCTGCAGGAAAACATTGGTTATTTTGGTGTCCAGTTGGAGAGCACAGG
The DNA here is from genome assembly GCF_002776525.5 of Piliocolobus tephrosceles. Classification (NCBI taxonomy): domain Eukaryota; kingdom Metazoa; phylum Chordata; class Mammalia; order Primates; family Cercopithecidae; genus Piliocolobus; species Piliocolobus tephrosceles. The sequence goes on along the minus strand of NC_045440.1, from coordinate 105,140,631 downwards.
GTCACACAGCAGGATTTCTGAAAATCAAAGCTCTCTTCCTGAAATATATGGTACAAAGGATGCATTTCTGGGATCTGATGTTTTCTGGCTTATTCAAATAATAATGATGGTGTTAGGAACCTTTCACAACTATAGGACTCTTCTTTATGCTCAATGCCAAGAACAACAAAAGCCTCACCAATCTGTGAATGATCTTTGTTCATGTTACAATTCTCTCCCTGAGCTGTTGGTTCTCCCATCCAGGGCTTGTCTGCTCTCCCTTCAGTTAGGCTGGCCAGCATTGATCCAGAGTCCTGGAATGTAAGTGGCTCAGCCTTTGTTAATTAGGTTACCTGATTCCCTGCATCCCGGGCTAATTTTGTTTAAGATTTCACAGTGCTTCTAAATTTACAGATGTAAACAAACAGGGACACACTTTTCTTCAAGTCATTTATTAGAATCAAAATTAGGAAGAGTTTTTAACCTTCATACAGTTGAACTGGTGAAAGATGCTGTTGCAGGTAATTGGAAATGTTCATCAGTGTCTCAGAAAGAAAGAAAGAGAGAGAGAGAGAAGGAAGGAAGGAAGGAAGGAAGGAAGGAAGGAAGGAAGGAAGGAA
>NC_045440.1:105139874-105140022 GCF_002776525.5 Piliocolobus tephrosceles | reverse complement strand
GAAGGAAGGAAGGAAGGAAGGAAGGAAGGAAGGAAGGAAGGAAGGAAAGAAAGAAAGAGAAAGAAAGAAAAAGAAAAGGGAAGGGAGGGTGGGAGGGAGGGAGGAAGGAAGGAAGGAAGGAAGGAAGGAAGGAAGGAAGGAAGGAAGG
>NC_045440.1:105072300-105139864 GCF_002776525.5 Piliocolobus tephrosceles | reverse complement strand
GGAAGGAAGGAAGGAAGGAAGGAAGGAAGGAAGGAAGGAAGGAAGGAGGGAAGGAAAAAAGGAATGTGTATTTTCTTCTAACCATGCCTGCTTGTTTTAGTTTTGCAGGCTGCGGGTCAGTTAATCAATGTGAGCCAGTTCGAGGATGGCGTACCTAGGTTATTTTCCAAGGGAAAGGAATATGGTCTTCCACTATTAGGTTTGGAAATATCTAGAGTGTGTTCACTTAAAAGCTTATAGGTAGTATATTATAATTCATTTTCTTTAGGAAGAAGGAGAACCACAGCAATTAGGACATCACTAATGAGCTATTTGAAACACTAGGAAACATTAGTCTTATAGATATAAATAAATTGGGCATAGAACATTAAGTTTAATACTAGACACTATGGTTATAGAACATGAAAAGTAGACATTGTATTAGTTTCCTATTGCTGCTGTAACAAATCATCCCAAATTTAGTGGCCTAAAAACAACAAATGGATTATTTTCCAGTTCTGGAGGCCAGAAGCCTAAAGGTCAACAGAGCAGCCTTTCCCTCTGGAGGCTCTAGGGGAGAAGCTGTCTTCTTGCCTTTTCCAGCTTCTCAATGTTGACTGCCTTCCTTTAGCTCAGAGCCCACAGCACTCAGACCTCGCTTCCACCATCACCTGACCTCTGACTCCAAAGCTCCTGCCTCCCTCTTAAGAGAACCTTGTGATAACACTGGACACACCTGAATAATCCAGAATAAGAATAACCTTCCCTCCTCAAGATTCTTAACTTAATCAGATCTGCAAAAATCCCTTTTGCCCTGCAAAGCAACCCATTCACAGGTTTCAGGGATTAGGATGTGAATATCTTTGGAAGGCCATTATTCTGCCTACCACAGACATCGACATTATAGATACATTAATTTACCCTTTCTTTTTTTAATTTTTTTTTTTTTGAGATGGAGTCTTGCTCTGTTGCCCAAGCTGGAGTGCAGTTGCACGATCTCAGTTCACTGCAATTTCTGCCTCCCAGGTTCAAGCGATTCTCATTCCTCAGCCTCCCAGGTAGCTGGGATTATAGGCATGCACCACCACACTCAGCTAATTTTTGTATTTTTAGTAGAGATGGGGCTTCACCATGTTGGCCAGGCTGGTCTCAAACTTCTGACCTCAGGTACCCTCCGGCCTCCGCCTCCCGAAGTGCTGACATTACAGGCCTGAGTCACCACACCAGGCTAATTTACCCTTTCTGATTGGTTTTCTCATTGGAAGGAGTAAATTGTGGCTATGGTCTGCAGGTATGGACTGTGGGTGTGACCATGCCATCCTGCAGCGAGACATCCTGCAGTGAGAATAAGATCTGCTGGTGCCGTGGACTCTGCTCTGTCCAAGGGAAATTTCTGGTGGGCACCAGACTGACGTTTTCTTCTTTTCCACCAGAGTCTTGCAAATGTAACATGTATTATAGCTCACTACTCAGAATCAAAAGCTGATTGTGGTAGAGTTTATAGGTAACAGGGCTCTAGATTGAAGCAGGTCAAAGGCTGAGTCTCCGCCTTACTACATGTGAAATGTTGCCCAAGTTCCTTATTTTAATTATGCCTCAATTTCTGTATCTGAAAAACAGAGATGATAACTTCCAGAATTGCTGTGAGATTAGGAAGATAAAATATGCAAAGTTTTTAGCACACGCCTGACATATAGTTGTTGCCCAGTTACTGATTATGGTCGGAGGCTTTCAGCAGGCCTACTCTTGCTCTAACCTGCTGAGAACAAACACCAGGAGTGAAGAGTAGCCACAAGCAGGGCAGAGAAAGCTGTGGATCAGGCCACAGACAAAGCCATTCCCCAGTTAATCCATGAGGCCGACCGCCAACATTGTGCAGGGAAAGTGGAATTCTGCACTTACATCGAGCTTGCAGAATTTGCAGATGGAAAGTCTAAGAACTTGTAGTAAAACCTGGGCAAATCCCAACATGGAATGGTATGGATCATGACCTTTTCAACATCATAAAAGAGGGTTAGGGTCCAGAAGAGAGAAGTCCAGGTCAGTTGAGTCCATAGGCAATTTCCTTAGCCATCACAGTTAGGGCTGACCCCTTATCCATTAGAACATATGCAGCTATATAATCATCATTTGCTTGCTTATTCCCAATGAATGGAAAATACTGTCTTGTCCCAGAATGTGGCTTCAACTTTATTCCCAGTAGTCTACTTTATTGTCATCCTAACACCTGACTTTAAAAACCTTCTCCAGATGTTGTTTTATGTGTATGTGTGTGTATCCATTCAGTCAATGGATTCTATCAATGAAAAACACCCGTATTTATTTATTGAATATTTACTTTATTCCAGTCATTGTTTAAGTGCTGACTGCCTAAAATATGTTTTGTTACTTATTACTTGCAGTATTTTTATTATAATTCTAGTAAATCTGTTATTATTTTGACTTTACAGATAACCAAACTGAGACTTCTAAAGTCTATGTAACTGGCCAAACTTATAGAGATTGTAAGTGGTGGAACCAAGAGGCCAAGCCGGGTCCGCCTGTCTCTAAGCTCTAGGTTCTGGTACCTGAAGGGGGAAAACTCAGCTGAGAATAAAATGATAACAGGAACAACAACTATTACTAAAATGGAAAGATGTCAGTAAGTGGAGAAAAATGAGTTACAGAACTGTACATAGAGTATGATTAAATTGTTGTAAATTAAATAGGAATGTGGATATTATGTATATATATACATATATAGTTTTAAAACTTATTTGGGGGGCCAGGCATGGTGACTCATGCTTGTAATCCCAGCACTTTGGGAGGCCAAGGTGGGTGGATCAACTGAGGTCAGGAGTTTGAGACCAGCCTGGCCAACATGATGAAACCCTGTCTCTACTAAAAATACAAAAAAATTAGCCAGGTGTGGTGGCATGCACCTGTAGTCCCAGCTACTCAGGAGGCTGAGGCATGAGAATCGCTTGAACCCAGGAGGCAGTGGTTGCAGTGAGCCAAGATCACACCACTGCATTCCAGCCTGGGTGACAGAGAGACTCCATCTCAAAAAACAAAAACAAAAACAACAAACAAAGAAACTTCTTTGGAAACTGATGAAAGTTATGGTCCCTTTCAAAACACATATGTATAGATACAAAGTTTCACACACAACTTGGAAGCTCAGGTTAGGGATCTCTGATATGTATATATCACATATAAAGAAAAACCTGGAAGGATATAAACCAAACTGTTAATCGTGCCCTTTAAGGGATTAGATTTCAAGACATTTTTCATGTTATCTTTTATGTTTTTCTATCTGGTGAATTTGTTTTCAATGAACATGTATTATTCCTATAATCAAGAAAAACATGTTAAAGATTATAAATGAAGGCCAATTGTTTCCAATTTAAAATGGAATGTACTGGTTCTTTTTCTCCTGATGGGCAGGCTTCTAACGTTTTCCCATGTCATGCTCAGATATGATTGGTGAACCTCTGAAAGAATTCAAAGGACACTTTGGTGAATACACTAAATGTGAGTTATTTTGTCCGTAAAAAAGCTTTCCCTAAAAGTTAAGAATAACCAAAAATAAGAAGATATTGGTGAGTTGCGGGGGCAGAGACCATCAAGAGCATCTGGGACAACATCATCAGTGTCGTCCATTGAGAGTGACACGTGCACGTGAGACTTCCAGTGGAGTTTTCTATGTGAGAAACAAGGGGTCTTTCTGACTAATATTATGTGCCCTGTAGAACTAAACAGTAAATGAGGTTAATGCTGCATTTCAGAGCAGAAGTATGTTGTAGTAGAGATCTGTATACTAAGCAAATTATCCTTGAGCTATTGTTTGAAATGACCTCTTAATCTTCATTTCAACTCAGTCTGGCACTAATTGAAATGGCTGTTTCCAGGGCACCCTGGTGCTTAACAAAGGAGTTTCCTTATGCTCTTGACCTGCTCACTGTTTTAGTCCCTGCCAGTTGCTTTGGGTTTGGAAGATACTTTCTCCCCGTTCCTACTCCTCCCCAACATACACACACACACCCATCTTCAGCCCAGGACTCCCCATAAGCTGGATAATCAAATCTTATTCTGAGCATGAACAAAGATTCCAGGAGCATCTTACTTTTCACCAAGAACAAAATTTTTAATTATGCATGTTTTTTAAAGGAATCTGTAATATTGCAGATGGATTTATTCTTGGTTTAATCTGATATTTTATTGCACATGTTGGGGTTAGACAATAGCCAGAGACCCCAGGAGTTCTCATTGCCAAGGACAATGATGAGCCCTTCCCAAGGCATTCTCTCTCCAGAACGTTGCCCCACTCAGTTTAATGCAGCAACTGCAGGACCAGCAAATATTTATGAAGCTCCTTGGATCCACACCAGTGTGCTAGGTAAAAAAGGACAGGACTTCTTTTCACTCCCCTGCTTAATCTGAAAATAGAATTTGCATGCTACTGTTTGTTCCCCTCCTTGGATGTGATGTAAGTTCCGTTTGCCTGGAGTGCTGTGTATAGAAGTCTATATTAGGATAACTGTATTATGTATCTTGTTTCTAAAGGTTGGAGCCACAGAAGGATACAAATCTCTTTGCATACTGCTCTATACGGTTAGGAGCTTCCTACATACTGATGAGAATCCTGAAGGTTCACATCTGCCTGGTACCTTCACAGGTCTGATCTTGCTGCAGGAGGCAGGCTCTATGATTAGCAGACTCTATCATGGGAGCCAATAGACTGTAGTAGTAAAAAGTCCCTGTGTTCAAGTTAGAACAACATGAGTTTAAATCCTGACACAGCCACTTTCTGTCTGTGGTTTTGTTAAGTTTCTCACTTTCTTTTAGCATCTGTTTCCCTGCATGAAAGATAAAGATATTAATATCTACGTTGCAAAACTATTAGGAGGATTAAATTAGGTGTCACATGCAAAGCACCTGCCACCACAGTGAAGTGCTCCATAAACGGCAGCTAATGACATTATTAGCATGCTGGTAGTGCTCCCATTAAAAACAAAACAAAAACAACACTTTCTCTTGACCTCTTTTTCCCTGCCAACAACTGTCCCATTTTCCTGCACTCCTTTTAAGCAAAGGTCTTTCAAAGGGGGCCTGTACTCATTACCTCTGACTTCCCTCCTCACATTAATCCTAAACCCACTCCAATGGGACTTTGGTGCCACTTCTCTGGTGTTATTTTTCTTGTCAGGGTCACCAGTGGCCACTATACCACTAAAAATGCAATGGCATTTTTCAGTGGCAGTGACCAACAGCAGCATTTGGTATAGGGCATCGGCCCTTCCTCCTTGCTGTGATACTCCCCTTAGTCATGACACTGCATTTTGGCTTCCTTCTATCTCAATGGCTGCTCCTTCTCAATGTCTGCAGCTGAAGTCTCTGATCTTTAGATGTTGGAGGATTCAGTAATTGTTCCTCTTTCCTATCAACACTGATTCCCTCAGTGAGCACATCCAGTCTTATGGCTTTGAATACTGTTTTTGTGCCAGTGATTCCCAAATATATAGTACCAGTTTTCAACTCAGTCCCAATCCCAGACTCAGATCCATCCACCTACTTGACTAGAATATCTAACAGGCATCCCAAGCTCAGTGCATTATTTAAGGTTCTCTTGAGAGACAGACCAATAGGACGTGTGTGTGTGTGTGTGTGTGTGTGTGTGTGTGTGTGTGTGTGTGTGTAGAGAGAGAGAGAGAGATTTGTCATAAAGAATTGGCTCATGGGATTATGGAGGTGGGCAGGTCCCAAGATCTGCAGGGTGACTTGGCAAGCGAGAGACCCAGGAGAGCTGTTGGTGTAGTTCCATTCCAAAGGCCAGCAGCCTCAACACCCAGGAAGAGCCAATGTTTTAGTTTAATTCTGAAGGCAAGAAAAAAGCCAATGCCATGGTTTGAAGGCAATTAGGCAAGAGAAATTCTCTATTACTTGGAGGAGGGGTCAGATTTTTGTTCTATTCAGGCCTTCAGTGGACTGAATGAGGTCCACTCACATTAGGAAAGACAACTGCTTTACTTAGTCTACTGATTCAAAAGGTAATCTCATCCAAAAACACCCTCGTAAAACACCCAGGATAATGTTTGACCAAATATCTGACACCCTGTAGCCCAATCAAATTGACACATAAGATGAACCATCACACGCAGCATGTCGGAAAATTAGACTGTCGATCTTTCGGGCAAACATGACTCTGTCTGTACCTTCCCCTGTCATTGCTTACCAACTTCACCCTCCCAGTTTTAGCTCAAGCCAAAAACCTTGGAGTCATTTCCTGCTTTCATATCTCAGTTACAACCTGTCAGAAAATTTTGTTTACCTTCAACACCTATCCAGACTTCGACCATAGTTTGCCACTTGCATTGCTACCACCCTAATTGAAGCCACAATCATTACTCAAGGAGCCCTGTTCAGAACACCATATTTGAATTGCTGCCACCGGTATTCCTGGTCTCCTTTACTCTAATTTTATCCATAGTACTTACTGGTTTCTTATATTCCATACAATTTTCTTACTTTTTCTGTTTGTTGTTTTTCTATTTGCCTCAGATAGAATGCCTAGCACAGTGCCTGATATGTAGTATACACTCGATAAATATTTGTTGGATGAATTGCCATTGTAGGGATAAAGAAACTGGGACTTAAAGGAATTAAGTAATTTGCTTGGGTCCCAAGTTAGTAAGTAGTAAAGCTATCCTAAAACAGTACCTAACAGAATCATAGGCAAGAGCTGCTAATATTAGGTAAGTTTCTTCAGTTGGGCATCTATTGTTCATTTTTTATTAAAAGTAGGCATCTGGGCATGGTGGCTCATGCCTGTAATCCCAGCACTTTGGGAGGCCAAGGTGTGTGGATCACAAGGTCAGGAGTTCAAGATCAGCCTGGTCAACATGGTGAAACCCCGTCTCTACTAAAAATACAAAAATTAGCCAGGCGTGGTGGCAAGCGCCTGTAATCCCAGCTACTTGGGAGGCTGAGGGAGAGAATTGCTTGAACCCGGGAGGCGGAGGTTGCAGTGAGCCCATATCGCAACACTATACTCCAGCCTGGGTGACAGAGCGAGACTTCATCTCAAAAAAAAAAAAAAAAAAAAAGTAGGCTTTGTCCAGATAGCCATGTCTGTATACCAGTGCTGATTTACATAATCATGTTTGACCATAAGCTAAGGTTTATTCTCTTATCTCTATGTCTTTCAGCCATCTGATAAAATCCCCTTGTTTTGAAACATTTTCACCTTTCAGAAACTAATGGATTAATATTATGTTCCTCTTGCCTTTTCCTAAGTCTCTTAAGCGAAGGCAGACATCATTTTGGAGATTTCCTTATAAGTTAACCCTTTTATCTTTTTATAATACATATAATAGTATTAAATTATCTCACCAGAGCAAAATGGAATTTTTATTAGCTAGATCTTTGTATTATGATCCACAAATACGGGGTGAGCACCTACTTTATGAAGGCTCTGTGGAGGGGGGTGGGGTTGGAAAAATAAAGAGGTATCCAGAAGCTCCTGGTCTATTTAGGGGAAATGCATATATATTAATCGGGATATTGAATCAACTGATTTAACAGAGACTAAGTAACAGTGGCTTAAACAAGATAGAAGGGTTCTGTCTCTTCCTGTCTGTCATCTCAGCTGAACAATTAAGGGAGAAGAATTGGCCTTATGCCCCCAAAGTCATTTGGGGCCCAACTCCTTCCATAGTTTTGCTCCACCATTCCCAACTATGTTGTTCTCCTGAGATAGTGGAATTTGGATTATACTCCCACATGTACGTTCGAGGCCCTGAAATGGGGGAAGAGAAAAAGTGAGTAAATATACAATCCAGAAGTTGTACGTTTCACTTCTACTCACAACTGTTTGGCCAGAACTTATTCACGTGGCCATACTTAAGGCAATCTGAGAAACCTAGTCTGTCGGGTAGCTGCGTGCACAGATCAGGGGATTCCATTACTAAAAGGAAGAAAGGGAGACTGACTATTGAGAAACAAATAAGTCCCTGATTAGCCGTATCTGTAAATACTGCTGTCACCTCCAACTAAATAATAAGGCCTTAAAGGGTAGGGCTGCATTTTACACTTTCAGTGCCTTCAAGTGATAAGTTCTCAATAAATATTTCCTGATTGGGTGATTTGGTGAATGCACTTTCATCCAAGAGATTTTCTGGAGAGTTTTTATTATACTGCCAAAAACAAACACTATTCAATCCCAGGGTAAACACTGCAGGAAAATAAATGTCACAGGGCAACATAGTCATAAGTGGGTTCTCCCTATGCTCACACGCCCTTCCTTCTAAGCTGAGGAGGCTGCTGTAGTAACACAGATGCAAAAGATAAACTTTGACTAAATGGCTTCATGTTCCAGATGATTGGCTGCCTCGTTAAAGCACCCAAAGATGAAGCTACTGCTCCAGCAAAGTTGCTCACCTAATTTTGAGAAGTAAAAGACAGAGCTAAGTGTGTTTTCATGGCATCCCACATTCCTTTCTTAATTCATCATGTTTCATGGGAACCAGGATCTCAGGCTGCCCCTCCCCCAGGTAGCAGTTAAGCTGGTGGAATTGTTCTCTCTAGTCCATAAGGAAATGGAAACGGATCCTGCTGGAGGAAGTAAATAGGGCAGCAGTAAAGCATCCCTCCCCCTTGAATGTGAACATCTGTTCGAACTTTTCACAGCTCCCAGGAGGAAGTGGATAGAACACAGGGCTTCTAACTATAAAGGGAAAACTTCACCCATTTGCACTCTGCTGACTTGAAATTTATGATGATTTGACCTGACCTGGCTTTGGCTTTATCTCTATGATGCCTTTGAAGAAAGGCCAAACTGGGTAAATAAATATGATAAACAAAAGTCTAAAGGGTGCTGTTATTATATTCATGAGAGCAAACCTTTGCAGGACTTAACTTCATGAACTATTTGAATGTAAATTACTACTGCTTATGGCAAGTGAGAGAGATTCAATAACATAGGCTACAACCACACCTCAACTGGAAAACTTACGTTTAACATAAAGCTGAGTTGCTGTATGGATTTGACAGAAACAGCCTGTGCGCCATGGTTCTGGAATTCCACGAATGCACACTGGCTTTTCTTCATCTATCTGAATTAGCAAGAGGTTTGCTGCATCTAGTTAAGGCAGCCAGACTCTCTCCGGGAACCTCAGCCACCCCTAATCCAGACGTCAGTTTGCATTTACTTTAGGATGAATGGAGGTCCCTTCCCCCTCCTGTTGTCATCTGTCCTTCCCAGAATATTTTGCAGTAGGGCCTGTGGCAATCCTTTTCTTCTTGCTCACTCTGAGTGGTGGCTGCTCAGTGGAGGGCCCCCAGCTGGCTCTGGTTTCCAGCTGCTTCAGAGCCCACTGGCCTGGAGGTAAAGCTGCAGGGTGATAAGCATTGTAACAATAAAGCCCGTTGCTAAGCCAGGCCAGCCAAACAGCGTGGGAGGAGTGGAAAATTCAGGCTATGTGTTCTTGGCGTGACACATTGTCAATATCTGAGGTGTTCTGCTGGAGAAAATGGGAAAAGATGTTCTCTAATCAGACCTATCTGTGTATTATCAGTCAGTAGCCCTTGGAGAATCATGTCAAAACTAGGCTCTTGGGACTGGAGCCGTAACCTTGGGTCAGCTTGTTTACTGCCCACCATCTTGACTTGACCAACCCCTTGGGGTCTGGTGTGGCCTTGGGAACCGCAGTGTCTAAATGCAAGCGTCGCTGCCCTTAATTGAACTACTAAGAGAGAGTAAGTGCTAGGTATTGTTTAATCAGGGATCAGGCCAGTCTCTCCCTCCACTTAAGCCTGCCATGTGCCCTTACTGATGATACATTTTTATCTAACGCCCTGAGTTACAGATATTACTACCCACGTCAAGCTTTGGGGGTAGCTGTACATTTTTATATTTTTCGCACAAAGGAAGTGACTGTAGCTCCTGGAAATTCAGTCTGGTCACCTGAAACTTTGGTAATTTGGTCTGGTCTTCTTTGGGGCTGTATGTCTAGTAATGCGGTTCCCTGTTCCTCGGCCCCCGGAACCCTTTATTGTGTGGCAGATTGAAGTAAGAGTAGGAAAGAGAACATTGCTCTGCTAGCCATGAGAGCAGGCAGGTCCCTGAGATACCTTCAAGATCCACCTTGAATTCAGATGAGAACTCCTTCCAGAAAATAATCTGGTATGTTTTCCTCATTTTACTGCTTACGATTTTCCCCATTGGTGTATCAAGATACTAAAAGCAAATCCCTGTCTCTCTCTCTCCTCCTTCTCCTCCTCCTCCCTGACTCTCTTCTTCCCTCCCTCCTTTTCCCCCTCTCCTTCTCAGTTTCTTTGTCTTCGAAGACACTTGACGACTTTCTGGCATGTCGCCTAGGCTCAGGAGAGAGAATCTTTATAAAAATTTCTTCTAGTCATTGGCTTGGAAGTACTGTATAAATCAGCAAGACACTTTGTTATAAAACTTTCTCATTATCAACATTCACTACTGTTCCATTTTATGAATGCTTCTTTGTCTTCCAGAAAGCATTTAGGATTAAGTAATGCTGTTATTGAAAATGTGGGCGGTTTCTGCTGGTGTGCTTGGCTGGCTGAATTATAGATGGTTGTCATGAATATTATAATGCCAGGTTCTTATAAGTGAGTTAAAAATATTAATGTATGAAGTAAGTTGGGGATGGCAAGTGAAGATTCAGCATCCTCATTATCCAATTGAGCCACTGGATTTGTACTTTGTAGTAAAAGAGCTCTAAGATCTACATGTGATGCAACTCTCCAAGTAGGGTTTGGGATCTTTCTTATTATTGGATGCATAGATTCAAATTAAATTACAAAAAACGAAGTATTTTGCACATCCTGTGTCCCAGCACTATGCTAGATGCTAGAGAGGCACAGATATATAAACACCAGACCTGCTATTGAGGTGTTCATAATCCTGTGAGGGAACTCTAATCTGTAAACAGAACTCTCTTGCAATGTAATGAGTACCATAGAGAGGGCCAAGAGGTATGAGAGCTGCATGCCTAGAGTCAGGACACCTGGGGACAGGAGGCATGTGGTGGACGTGGTGAGTAAGAGCACCTGGTCTTTGATGACAGATATATAGAGTTAAATCCTGGATCTGCCATAATTCATGGGAGGAACAGATTACTGAATGAATTAATACATAGCTTTTATTGTTATTGGGATTCAAGGAAATATTGCAGTGTTTATATAAACTGCTCAAGACAGCGTTTGGCACCCAGGATCAATGGTGATTTGTCATTGGAAAGTGAGCATTTGTTTCGGGCTTTATTTGGTGGGAATCCAGGCAGGATGAGTAGGAACAGTGGAGGCTGGGACGTCAGCAGGAGACAGCCTGTGGAGAGGGAGAGTGGGGGCCTGCTAAGAAGGGCCTGCCTCTCTGTGGAGTTGGAACAGGAGTTGATGGAGAGAGGGTCAAGCGCTTTAGGCAAGGCAAGCTGGGGCCAGATTACAAAGCCATTTGTAGTATTAGACTGAAGGATCAGACATGACATTGAAGACAGTGGGGATTTATTGGTATTGGTGAGCTGGAAAGTGGCATAAAGAGATGTGAGTTTAAAATAAATCAGCCAGCATGGTAGTTCACACTTGTAATTCCAGTGCTTTGGGAGGCTGATGGCAGGAGGATTGTTTGAGGCCAGGAGTTTGAGACCAGCTGGGCAACATGGCCAGACTCAATTTCTACAAAAAATAAAAAATTATCCAGGTGTGGTAGCACACACTTGTAGTCCTAGCTGCTTGAGAGGTTGGAGGCTCTAAAAAAATTTAAAAATAGCCTCTCTGATAGTTGTTTGGGTTAGGTACAGTAGTGCAGGCAAGAAATTATGTTCACATTTACTTCACCATATTTGTTGAAGGCCTACTGTGTCCCAGGTACTTTGCTAGGTATAAATGAAGGTAGAGTGGAGACAAGGTTAATAAATATAGGGATAGAGAAAGAAGAAACACTATAATAAATTTTTTAGGTAAAATTGATATTAAAAAAAAAAAAACCTACCATCTAGAACTGGGGTGATGGAGAAGGCCAGTGAAAAAGTATTTCATGGAACAATGAAATCTTTTTGGAACATAAGAATTCAAAATACTTCATTAGACCTGGGAATAAAAAGAATGACAGCCATTTTTCTTCTTGCTCTTCCTCTCTACTTCCTTCTTATTCATTAGGAAAAGTCACAGAAACTAGAGATGACTGGCCCTCTCTGAGTAGTTGTCTCTGCAGCCCTCAGAGGTCAGGACATGCTCTGTATTAAGTTCCAGAGTGATAAGGAAAATGGGGCAAACAGTTGGAAAGTAACACATAGCTTCATCTAGTATTCTCATGGCTCACCATAGCACCTTGAATGTTCAGTTACTTTTCTTTTTAAAAGAGAGACTAGTACTTGACTTCAGAAAGTTGTTTTCTGTTGAAATGGAAATGTTATAAGAGGTTCTATTGAGTAACGGAAAACATGGGGTTATTTGATAAGAAGTTGAGGACATGATCTGAAGGCCATCATGGGTAAACAGTAGGAGTGAGCGGTGATGTGTACATATTGACATGGAACTCAGGAGGAAGCAAGAGGAGGAAAAAAGGATTATGGCATGAAATAGTTTTTGCTTATTGGAAAGATGTTGTTCCTAAAGAATAATAAATCTTAAAGAAAAGACAGAGACATAAGAGACTAAGAAGGGAGCCATTATTGTCTTTGATTGTGTTCATCCTTCCAGAAGTTCTCAGCCATACCCATGTCAGAAAGGTGGCCATGGTACTAGGGCATTATTCATTGTCAGGTGAATAAGTCAGTCAATTCCTTATATACTGCATAGTAGAGATTCTAATAGGATAAATTTAATAATTGTGAAACAAGACATGCAATGTATATCAAGCCATATTCTTACCAGAAAAATCTCATCCAGTCAGATTCTCTTGTCAAGTGCGTTTGTAACTGGTGAGAACCACTCACAAACTGCAGTGCAGGTAAAGTTGCATTCCTCTTATTTTAGTTAATTCTTCAGAAATCCAATATACCCCATTAGCAGGCAAACCAGTATCTCTGTCTTGTTCTTTTTCCTCCTCTTAATTGTCCTGAAATCTCCAGGGTTTATTCAGTGCAAGGATGGCCCTTAACTTCCAAATGCATAGCATAGACTGCTGAGGTCTCTTTGGTCTACCCTGCACTTGCTTTTCACTGCCACACAGTGGCGCTGTTGAACACAGGCCAGGTACAGTCTGATAGTCATTGCCTATCCGCTGTTGCAGGAAATCCTAGCTGGTCCTGCTGACCATTCAGGCCAGGTGAATGTCCTCGCCAGGAGAGTTTACCTATACAGTGACATCTTGGATCTCAGGACAGCCCCAATTGTGCTGAATCAAGGCCTCTTAATGATCTGCCACCTCATGGAAGCTTTCTCCCAAGGTCCTTCACCAAAACAGTGAACTAGCTTTTCTGTTAAATCCTCAAAATAAAGGACCTTGAAACACTTATCTCCATAGACAGTGGAGCCACTAGCAGTACATTTGTACTCATCAATGAGGCCACTTCTGATCTGATTTCCTGCCATTTGTCTTGGTTAAGAAAAAAGGGAGGGGGGGCGGTCAGGGGGATATACAAAAACTTAATCTCTGGTAGGTCCCCTCTGATGACAGCTCAGCACACAGTGTATGTTTAGGAATTGTTCTGCTTCTTATTCTCCCCACATCAGTCATGATTCCAGAACTTGAAGTGGTTCAAAGTGAACTCACAGTGGCATTTAATCTGTTGAGAATCTCTTGTCACCACTGTATGTTTTCACTGGTAAAAGACTCATCTGGTTTACCATGTGTCCCCATGGTCCCAATGCATACATATTCATACAGGACATGGAAGCCAAAAGTAAATGGTTAGCCACAAAAGATTTTTTTTCTCCTATTTTGCTGCTTACAAAGGAGTGTTATCTTATGTTGAAAAGGATTTCAGCCAAGAACAGCAGTGAGGCAGTAGGAGCAATGTTACAATGTATTTCCCTGGCTTTTTCAAAAGCTATTCCCCCATTTCTGCCTGCAAGCCTTAGAATGTGAGATGCAGGCTGGAAAAGCTTCTGGAGGGGAAAGCAGTAATAGAAAAAAGAAGAGATTTTGAGAGACAGGAGAAGGTGGGGTGAACTGTGGAGGAAAGAGGTAAGGAAGAGTCAGGAGCATGAAAATTATCTGTGTCCCAGCATTGGGCATGAACCCCAATGGCTGTAAAGACAGCTGTGCTGCACATGGTTGACACAGCATATCTGAAACAGGCCAAACTGACCTCTTGTTTACCATGATTAAGATGACTATATAATTGATTGTCCAAACAGGAATACTTCTGAGAGTAAGAAGGAACACTATTAATACTGAAACTGGGGCAGCAGGTATCAACTGGGACTGTTGAGGGCAAACCAGGAGTTAGAGTTATTTATATTTTGAAGGTAGTTTCTTTAAAAATTAAGGCTTTAGCTGTGAACAGTGCATTATTCTGATTGCTGTGTTAGCTACAAACAAAATAAGATGGTGCCACTTCAAAGAATTGACAATCTAGTTGCAGAGATGAAACTCACACACAAAGAAATTATCAGTCACCATTCAAGGTGGTGTCTAACCAAGTACCAAATAAGTGACAGTATGGTCATGGGATGTGGTAGGAAGGGCACTGGTCTTGGAGTTAGAAGACCTGTCTAGATCTCTCTTTAGCGGAGTGACCTTGTCTAAGAAACTTAATCTCTTGGAACATACATTTATTTTTTGACTGATTGATTCTCCATCCATTCATTCATTTATTCATTCATTCATTCATTCAGTAAACATATGAATTTGCCCTGTGCCCAGTGTATCTTGGTGGTAACGAACACAGTCTTTACAAAGAGACACCTGGGTTCAGGTACCTGGAGACCTTGAACTTGTAGTTTAATCCTCCTGAGCTTCAATTCCCTCATCTGTTAGATGGTGATAACACCTGCTATGGTCTGAATATTTGCATCCCCCAAACTCATATGTTGAAATCCTAACCCCTAAGGTGATGGTATTGGGAGGTGGGACCTTTGACAAGTGATTATCTCATGAATGGGATTAGTGCCATTATAAAAGAGGCCCAGAGAGACCATTGCCCCTTCCACCACATGAGGATACAGCAAGAAGTTGCCCTCTATGAACCAGGAAACCAGCCCTTGTATCAGATATCAAATCTGCTGGCATCTTCATCTTGGACTTCCCAGTCTCCAGAACTGTGAGGAATAAATTTCTGCTGTTTATAAGTTTCCCAGTTTATGGCATCTTGTTATAACAGCACCAATAGACTAAGACAATACCCAACTCATAGAGCTGTTGTAAGATACTGTAAATGAGAGAATAAAGTGAGATTTTGTATAGGAAACATCCAACAGTTTCCAACATACAGAAGAAGTCCAAGAAATGATAGCTAAATGATAGCTAAAATTATTATTCCGGATACTGTACTGGTTGCTGGAAATGCAAAGGAAAACTAGGGAGAGGGCTCTACTTTGCAGGTGAAAGCAGACAGTGGTACCTGCTGACACATCCCACAGGGCTGTTAGGAGCGTCCAATGAGGACATCAGGTGAAAGCACTTCACAGGCTCTGACATGCTGCACAAAGAAAAGACCTTATGGTTCTTACCAGTGGTTGGGGCATTGTCTAGATCCTTCTCTTTTCCTATATATTAGGATGCTGTCAACTATAAATAGGAGATAACCCAAAATATCTTTTTTTTTTTTTTTTTTTTTTTTTTTTTTTTTTGCGACGGAGTCTTGCTCTGTGGCCCAGGCTGGAGTGCAGTGGCCGGATCTCAGCTCACTGCAAGTTCTGCCTCCCAGGTTTACGCCATTCTCATGCCTCAGCCTCCCGAGTAGCTGGGACTACAGGCGTCCGCCACCTCGCCCAGCTAGTTTTTTGTATTTTTTTTAGTAGAGACGGGGTTTCACTGTGTTAGCCAGGATGGTCTCGATCTCCTGACCTCGTGATCCGCCCGTCTCAGCCTCCCGAAGTGCTGGGATTACAGGCTTGAGCCACCGCTCCCGGCCCCAAAATATCTTAAATCATACATTATCTCACAGAACAAGAGGTCCAGAGGTAGAGTGTTTCCAGGATTAGCTAGTTCTGTGGTTTAATGCTGCCATCAAGAGTCCATAATTCCACTCTGCTAATCTCAGTTTTTGGTTGACTCACCCACCTCAGAGTGATACATTGGCTGCATCAGCTCCAGGCATGTCATCCTCACCACACCACATACTAGACGCAGAAAGAGACTATCCCTTCCTTGTGTCTTAAGATCTAAGAAGCCCTTCTCGGAACCCCACCCATACCCTTGCAGACTTACTTGTCTTATTGGCCAAAATTGGATCCCAAGTCCCTTCCCAAGCCAGTCCGTGGTAAGATAAAGTTATTGTAACTGCCTTATGCTAATCAAGATCTATTCTCTGGGGACTGGGGATCTTTTCATCTTCCCTAAAAACATGACATCGTAGAGGGTGTAAAATACCTGAACGAAATCAATCTTTTGTTTACAGGAAAGTGAAGGGAAATGGTTGTGGGTAACAACCAGCAGTGTCATATATTGTCTCTACAGGTCCAGTTCCTAATTCTACCTCCAGAATTCACATTGGCCTTTGTCCAGGTTCTCAATATCTCCCATCTAGGCTCTTGATTCCTTCTCTATATCCTTGTCCCACCCATCTGATCTTCCCTTCATCTACCACCCAGCCCTTTATACAATTCAAGCCTGATTATACCATTTCTTGACTTAAAGACTCTCAAGACTCAATTCAGATGCAACCACCTCTTTGAAGGTGCCCTGGATGTTTTATTTATGTCTCTTTTATAGTCCTGATGAGAGACAGTCATGCATCTGAATTATTTGTGTATTTTCTGTGCCTCCCACTATCTTTCCTGTTCAATATGGTACCATTGGCTACATGTGGCTACTGAGCACAGGAAATTGAGCATTGAAATTCAAATTGGGATGGGTTGTAAGAATAAAATGCATGTTGAATTTCAGAGATTTAGAACAAAAAAAGAGGATCGTATAATATTTCATTAGTGGCTTTTAAAATTGTTACATGTTGAAATTCCATTTTGGTTAAATTAAGTTTTCTTCTTAATTTTCAATGTAGTGACTAGAATATTTCAAATTACATACATCATTTGACATTTGTAGCTCACATTATATTGCTGAGCACTACATTGCTAGCTCTTGCAGAGCAGGGCTGTACCTTATTTATCCATTATTTATCACACCAGCTTTCTTTTCCCACCTCAGGGTTCATTAGCATTGGAACCTAGTCCAAACACTTTACTTGGTGAAAATAAAGCGTAAGAAAACTCAATTTGAGGATGAAAGAGCACATGATAATTTCATGTTATTTGACTACCACTCCTGGATTTCTGATACATAGGTTATCTTTTGTGTGTTCCTACTCATCTAAGCTTTTAACATTTGCCAGGTTTGGAAATCACTCTTTGTTGTGGTGACTTCAGGGCACTAAGTTGTTATGGACTAATCCAAGTTGAAGAAAGAGAGAAACTAGAATTTAATTATTTTGATCAAGTTTGTTTTTCTCTGTTAGTTTTTATTCTTCTGCTTAGATGTCCCTCAACAAATTATATTTTACATTTTTAAGGTAGTGGCAGTGTCTCCATGACTATAACCTCTAGAATATTTTAATTATTTTTACAGTTATTAGGAATAAAGAAGCAGATGTAAATTACGATTTCTATTCAAATTCATTGAATTATAGCTGGACGTTGCATTTTTTATGGATGAATTATATATATTTTACTGTTTATTGTATTCTTCGCAAGGATCATTTAGAAGACCAAGAAAATGACCATATTGTACAAAATATTTAAGAGAAAACCTGTTTCTAATGGCATAATGAAATCAGAAACTTTAAAATATATATTTAGTGAGCAGAAGTGATGGAATTAAGTTTTATATTTACAGTAGCCAAAACATGCCATTGTTTGGGTGAAATAATCTTTTCCTGGAAATATCTTATAAATTTATACTTCTAACTTGGAAATAAATAATATTCATGGTCATAAACCATGTGCTGAAGAATACAGCAGGATTATGTGGTTATCATCTGGTCAAAGGGCCTGACAGCCTTTGAAAGCTGAGTCGTGGCTTACCCCCACCTTTGGGGCGGGCTGTCTCCACGAATGAGCACAAATCATTGTGGAGTCCATTATTTTTCAGTGGGACTACTTAATAAGTGCTTTTTGCCAGGTCTTGTGAAGATGATCACTTCCTTTGTCTTTGATCTTTTCTCAGTCACTGAGGAAGGTTCTGCCCCAGTGACATGTGGCTGCCAGGAAGCCGGGGTAGAATTCTGGGTCGTCCCCTTTCATGGAGATGTTATCCCCCCTCCCTCCCTCCCTCCCTCCTTTCCTTCCTCCTTTCCTTCCTTCCTTGGCAAAATAAACATAACGAAAAATTTACTGTTTTAACTAATTTGGGGCATAAAATTCAGTGGCATTAAGTATATTCACAATGTTGTATAACTGTCACCGTTACCCATTTCCAGAACTTTTTTATTCCATAGAGAAACTATGTACCTATGAAACACTAACTCTCCAGTCATCTCCTTCCCCACACTCCGACTCCCCAGTCCCTGGTAATCTCTGTTCTACTTTCCATTTCTAAGAATTTGCCCATTCTAGGTACCTCATATAAGTGGAAACATGCAGTATTTGTCCTGCTATGTCTCGCTTCTTTCATGTAACGTAGTATCTTCAAGGTTCACCCATGTTGTAGCATGTGTCAGAGTTTCATTTTTTAAGGCCGAATAATATTCCATTGTATGTATATGCTGCATTTGTTTATCCATTCATCTGTTGATGAACTTTTGGGTTGTTTCTACCTTTGAGCTATGTGTGGTTTATAATAGTGATATAAAAGGTGATGGCACTGGTCATTTCTGCACTTGGGTGTATTTCTAATAGAAAGGAGAAATCCAGCTGTTATGGTACCTAAAACCTTTTAAGTGATGTACCCTAAAAACGAGTGTGATTTCCTTGCTGAAAAAGAGAGCCACTCTGCAGAAGGCATGTCATCAGAGGTGGGGACCTCTTTACAGTTCAAATTTCCCGGGGCCAAGTGCAAACATCTCCCAGAGAAGGCAGTCCTGCTCATCACCTGGCAGAAGATGAGGGTAGGGGCTCCTCACTTCCCCCAGACATTCCTAGGCAGGAAGGACTTCAGAGGGTCTAACAGAAATCTCCAGGCCAAGTGTTGTCTGTTTGCTTTAAAGGGAGAAAAGGGAATTTTTAAAAGGAGAATGAAAGTGTCCTTGTCTCTAGAATTGAAGCAACTTGGAGGAATGAGTGGAGTCTTTGTTGAAGTGAGTGACACTTCTTTTTGGCGAGCCTGCTGCCATTTTATTCCATGTGGTGCTTGAGTATGTTGTAGCCAGCGACCTGGAAATATCCAAATCCTGCTCTGCCAATCGCCCTTCTCTCCTGGGGGTTTCCCTAGGGGCTACAGATATATAGACCTTGGGAAATCAAAGTACTTGTTATCACCAGTTGGACAACCAGGCTGGGCCTTTCCAGTTATCAGGTCAAGAGAATGGTTTGGACTCAAGGCCCAGATGCAGCCTCTTCTACTCTTCTGGTTAAATTCCAGTGTTACTACCTGATATGGTTTGGCTGTGTCCCCACCCAAATCTCATCTTGAATTGTGGTTCCCATAATCCCTATGTGTCATGGGAGGGACCCGGTGGGAGGTGATTTAATCATGAGGGTGATTACCCTTCATTCTGTTCTCGTGATAGTGAGTGAGTTCTCATGAGATCTGATGGTTTTATAAGGGGCTTTTACCCCTTTTGCTCAGCACTTCTCCGTCCTGCCATCGTGTGAAGAAGGGCATGTTTGCTTCCCCTTCTGCCATGATTGTAAGTTTCCTGAGGCCTCCCCAGCCATACTGAACTGTGAGTCAATTAAACCTCTTTCCTTTGTAGACAACCCAGTCTCAAGTATGTCTTTATTAGCAGCACGAGAACAGATAAGTACACCACCATCCATCTGCTATGCCAGAAGAGACAGCGGCCCTGTACTACGTGGAAGTAAAAGGGATAAGGAAGAGGGTACTGGGTTTCTGCATATCTCGAGAGCCAGGTGAAAGAGAGAGATAGACGGAATATATTTGACTTTAACAATCTGTAGTCCTCACCTCTGGCAAGTAGTGGACTGGAGGGCTCACCCAGTGATATCAGTGCCTCTTGAAAAGTGACCTGAATAGATGTAGGGCGAAGGGCAGTAGTTTCCTCCTTCCTCTGTATATGCATGGACACCAAGCTAAGGGTTTTATGAATGTTTCTCTATACAACCTTATATACCATGTACTCATTATTATCCCTGCTTTGCAGGTGAGATTACTAAGGCTCCAGGAGTATGAATAGCTAGCCTGTCATACACTTAGTGGAAAAGCAGGGCTCTCACCCAGATCTACTGGACATAGAGGTCTGTGGTTAATTATTCTGTAATAGTGTTCTTGTCAGACTGGGTTCCAGAGGCCCCCAGAACTCTAGCCTCAGTCAGCTATCATTTTAATCTTATTCAAAAAGCAGAATGGGAATTCTGTGACAGGTCAGTTCCAGGATTAGTTTTTGCTTCTTTGGAGAAGCACTTCTGATCATGGAGACTATCCATTCTGCAGAGCCATTTATGAGGCTTAATTTAGAAACAATTGAAGTGATTATAGCAAAATTGTTTTAAAAGAAAAAGACAAATGGTCTTATTTCAGGATAATGTAATTATGTTAAGGATTTATTTCTAATCCACTATGGAACCCTGGTTAGAAATAAGCGTTAGAAAGCAAAGCATTGGCTGTAGGAAGTTTTGTTGAAGGAATTTTTCCACAAAATGAAACTCATGAAACTGACAAGATGCTGTTGTGCAATTACATATGGAAAACACACACACACACACACACACACCACGCATACACACACGCTCCAGGGTAAGAAGAGCAAAAGAGACCACACTCATATTGCACAGTGGTTATCCTGTGGCACTGGCAAACCTCACACACTCCCTGGCCTTGAGAGAGCCTACCCTGGTTCTGTTCTCCAGATCTGCTTCTCTTCATCCCCATAGTTTTATGATTGTATCAGCACAGAGACTGCATAACATACTGGTTAAGAACAAGAGTTCTGTGGTTATGGCCCTGCATTTTCGTGCTGACTCTACTGTTGTTTGCTGTGTGATCTTGGATAACTTACTTAACCTCTCTGTGCTTCATCCTTCATCTGTAAGTAAGACCATCTTCAGAGTGTTGTTATGAGGATTAAATGAGTTAGTGTGTGTAAAGGACTGGTTCATGGGGAGTGCTTTATAGGAATATGCTCAATCACAAAAAACCACAGAGGCCAGCTGAGCCCACCATGGGCAGGGTAGGCGGCAGATGGAGAAAGGCCTCATATTCACGAAGGACCACACTTTTGTCATTCTGTCCACTAAGTTTATATGTCAACTCAGAGTTACACTAGTGAGATTGATGAACGAGCTGACAATCAAGTCACTTAAACTTGGGTCCCTAGACCACAGCACCTAGGGTGCACTGTGAATTAATATTCTTTACGATACTACAATTTGCTTGTGAGTATTATAATTGTAGTGCATTGAATTTTTACTTGTGTCATAAATCGGCTAAATGTAAATACTTAGAGTAAATCACCATATTTATGAATCTGTTTTTCCTTCCTTTTTAGTAAGCCATGGGGACACAAAAAAAGGCAGGTGGCCAGGCCTCCCTTGAACTCTGGGATCAAATCCAAGCCTTTGGGATATTTTCTGAAAGGAAAATGTCTCATTTCATTACAGGAGGAATGTCTGAGTCGATGGTGGCAATTCACTCAAATCAGAGCTTTCCTCATTCTGTTATTAGTGTACAATAATCACTTTTCCCGCTGGGTGTGGTGGCTCATGCCTGTAATCCCAGCACTTTGGGAGGCCGAGGCGGGCGGATCACCTGAGGTCAGGAATTCGAGACCAGCCTGACCAATATGGTGAAAACCCATCTGTACTAAAAATGCAAAAATTAGCCAGGTGTTGTGTTATGGTGGGTGTTTGTAATCCCAGCTACTTGGAGGGCTGAGGCAGGAGAATCTCTTGAACCCAGGAAGGAGAGGTTGCAGTAAGCTGAGATTGCACCATTGCACTCCAGCCTGGGCAACAAGAGTGAAACTCCGTCTCAAAAAAAAGATCACTTTTCCTCAAGCTCAGTGTAAAAAGAAACCCTGGAAAGTAGGCTTACAGAGGAGATAATCTGTAGGGAAGGGCAGCTGTGGTTGTTTCCCTGGTGTCCCAGTTGGGATGCTTCCAGGTAAAAGTCTGAAAAACTCCAACCTTGGCTTGCCACAGAGAAAATTTATTCTCTATCTCACACTACTGAAAGTTATGGGAGAAAGCCCAACTGGTGACTCAATGATATCATCATGACTTTTTCTATCTGTCTTTCTCACAGCCTCAGGGGCACTTCATCCTAAGGCTTTGCAGTCACAAGATGACCGTAACAGTTTTAATCATATCATCAAACTGCAGGAAAAGGCCGTTTCGCCTCCTTGTGTTCCATCTTATTAGCAAGGAGACTCTTCCCCAAAGGCTTCTAGCACCTGTCCTTTCCTGATTCATTAGCCTTCCCCTAACCAATTCTTGGCAAAAAGATGCAACCACTATCATTGGCTTAGACCGATCAGATTTTGCCTGCGTCACAGTGGGAAGGAGGAGAAGATACCAGAAGGACATCAGGACTCTGTGGGTGTGGGGCAGGAAAAGAGCTGCTGGGTGTGGGTCCAACAGACTGTGTGCAATGGGAACTTTCCAAAGCAGAGGTGTCTAAACTGGGTTTCGTGTTGGAACCACTTATACTGGATATCGTAGAATTGGCTGCTTTGAGGGCAGTGTTGGTGATGGCATAATTGAGATTGGGCCATATCTCTTACTCAGCACATATTTGATTGGAACATCTTTGCCCTAACACCACAAGAATGAGAGGAACAAGTCTAGGTTGTAATTCCATCGGGGTAGCATGGCATCCCAGATATGATATCTTTTTGGTAGAATTTAGTGAAAGATCCAAGTGAGAAATGAACCTTAGCTAACGATAAGGTCATCATTATTACTATTCAAAGATTTCTCTATGCAAAATTTATATTTGTCCAATTAAAGACATAAATGTAATATATTATTATGTAATAATTAATAAACATAACCATTACATTTCAGAGGTACATGGTGATGATCATTTGGGGTACTGGTTTTGGTTGATGAAAAAACAAGGAAGCTCATTTTGCAAACATTGAAGGAAAATATTTTGCTTCACATTTGAAGACCTGAATTTCAAATCTCATCACAGCAATCTGAATCAACATGAGCGGTTATGAAGCTCTGCCTTGAGTGTGTTTCTGTGTTTCCATCCTGAAGAGGCTGAAGTGAACATGAAATTATGGCACTAACATATATGTATCATAACCTTTGTTGTTGCTATTGCTATTATTAATATTTGTATTACACTGGATAATTTCTGCAACACTTGTACATACAGTACCTCATTTGGTCCATACCTTATAAGGTATTATTGTGCCCATTTTACAGCAGATTAAATGACTTGCCCAGGGTCACCCAACTAGTAAGTGACAGAACAGGAACTCAAATCCAGATCTTGGACCTTGATGTCCATGTTCATTCCTTACCGTTATGAAACTTTACTGCATGTTTTAGCATTTCTGAATTTCATCTTTTCACTGGAGGCCTGAATTCTGGCTCAATGACTTTCTGTCTCCAAGCCTGTATTTTAAAATCTGTAACATGGGCTACAATGATAACCAGTGCACAGAATTACTGTGGACAATTCAGTAAGACAGTGGGTCTGAAAGTACTTTGTAAAACTGTACACTATTATACAAATGTAGGTTCACTTCCAGCTATCTTTCTTTAAATGAGATATGGTGGTGCATAATGATCGAAGCAGGGACTTGGAATCTGGTGTGCCTGGATTCAAATCTGACCGTACCACTTACTGTCTGCCAGATCTTGGATAAATTATTTAATCTCCCTAAATCTTAGTGCCCTCATCTGTGAAGTGAGGTGAGTGATACTCTCTCTTACAGTTATTACAGAGATTAAATGAGATAATGTGCTAAAAACATTTAGCATATTGCCAGGCAGGTGACCAGTAATGAAATGAGGGTGAACATTAGGACTGAGCACACTAGGAGGCTCTTGGATGAGTTAGAGACGTATCACATTGCAGGTGATTGTGGTGATGCCAAATAGCAGGACAGAACAGACTTAGGGAAGCAGGGGTCACTCACTACATTGTGACATCACTTTGTAATTAAGTCTTTTCCCAGAAAAGAATTGTCTTAACCAAGTCCTATCTACAAAAGTTTCTAATTAACTCAAGCCACTCCACAATGCTTGGAAAGACCACCGTGCAGTGTTCTTTGGCTCTAGTACATCTAATTTTGTCTTCAAAGAAAACCTGACACAGTATGAGGGAAGCTGAGAAATGAAAAGAAAATCTTTGGACAGATTTTCTCCACCTACATCTCAGTCATTGCATTTCAAAGCCCGTTTCCACATAATCGAAACTGCTGCTCACCAGGGCGCGATGGCTGGGCACTGAACATCACCCGTCTGGGTTTATGTGTATTTTAAACAATGAGAGATGACAGGCTAAAATGGTAAAGTGGATCTATTATCTAAGAAAAAGCAATTGAGTTATTCCGAATCAATGGTGGAGCATGCGTAATAGATTTGTTGGCTTTTCTCTTTTCTGCAATTACTACATTTTTTGAGAGTTCATAAAATTTTAATTTTTACTGCTTCATCAAGGACGTTCTCACTGAAATGAATAGTCCCCCCCACCCTACCCCCAACAAATGCTTAATGATGACATGAAGATCCAAAGACTAATGCTTCAAAGCCACTGCTTTGATTCCTACGAAGGCACCAGCAGTCTTTCCTCACCATACAATTACTAAATTTTATTTTGGTTATTTAAGTCAGGATTTCTCATCCCAGGTGAGCTGTGAGTGAGGTGTTATCGATCCCTTGGCTTTCCAGGCAGCAGGAGTACCTGGCTTCCTGGAGTCTTCAGCATTCTCATCCACTTACCAGAGTACTGCATAAATAGTGTCATTTTCTCTGTGTGCCTAGAAGTATAAAGGGCCAAGCAGCACTGTTGTAACAGCCTGCCGACTGTAATAGCTTCCTGCTCCCATGGTGGGGACATGTGGGTAGTAGAAATTCCCACAGGTAGTTTGCCTGACTAAGCTTGGTCTTGACAATGAAGATATATGGTAGATAAACTAGCAGTGAAACTGGATCTCTGCACAGCCTGAAAATCAGACCCTAAGATTTTAAAAACTTGATAGAAAGAAGCTTTAAACAAAAACTGCAAACTCATTTTAAGATCTGCCAGCACTATGTGTCTTGCTAGAGACGGAGACTTCTCAGTTACTTTGGAACTGTTTCTTTGACTATGATAACCACCCAAGTGAACTTTGAATTACACACACGTAAGGATTTGGTTCTGTTTGTAACTGGATATGTTTAAAATGCTCTAGTTTTAAGAAGCTAAAAATATATTTGCTTTGGGAAGAGGTGGAGGTCAGGGATAGTCTGCCAGGAAGGCAGAGCTGGGATTCCCATCTAGATTGATACAGGTAGACGGTGCTTCCCTGCCTTCAGTAGATGAGCACCAGGGGACTGAGGGGGCTGGACTGGAGTCTTTGGGGAGGATCATGAGGACCCCGAATGCCAAAGATGGTGGGAGCTGAGGAAGGGAGAAAGGGGCGATTAGAGTAGCATGATGGCGGCCCAGGGCCTGAGCCTTGATCTGTCGATCTGTCTTTGGTTCGTTCCACCAACAAATTGTATTCTCCTTGGAAGTCACGTGGACACTTCTCCAAGTCAAGGCTCTGTGCTGTTTACATCTCAGTGCCTTCTTAACTTCTCTCAGGCTTAAAGGAGTTCACACACTCTCCAAGCCACCTCTGTGATTTCCTAGCCGACGCCTTGGCCCGAAGGGATCCTTTCCCACTTACTTGGGTTACTCAAATGTTGGGGGTTACTCAGTCCTTTGCTCCATTTGCAATTAGGAGCAGATTTCAGACAAAATTTGGTCACGAGATGCTGTATTCAGAGCTTTGCTGCGTGCTTCATCCTCAGGACACTTTTATAATTCGATTCTGATATCTGTCCTCATAAATTCATAAAGAGATTGGTTTATTGTCATCCTGTTTCTTCCAGCATCTGTGAATAATGAAAACAGCCTCAGAATTGATAGTGTCACTCACAGCTCAGTGTTATTTGAGGGAGTCCAGGGAATGAAAGACAGGGAAAGTTCAAGAGGAAAGTATCACTTTCCCTTTGTACTCACCTGTCAACATCCCCCTGTGCCCATAAAACCAACTTTACCTTTCTTAATAGGTTGGGTTAAAGGCAAAACCCAACAATTCTAATTGCTGCTTAACCCAATCTCATAGTGAAAAGAAATCCTACCTTTGTTGTAGACTTAAATGTTTCTTGTGTAATGTGTTATTGCCTTAACTAGATTATGCTATTTGAATGTAGATATCACAACTTTTCTATGAAGCAATCACCTCTCTGCTCTACAAGCTGACCAGTCTACCCTGCCATTCCATCCCATATCATGCTTTGGACCTACTGTAATATCCAGGAACACACCGAGTTTTCAGGAAATTCTTGTGAAATAACACAAAGCGAGATGGAATCTTCCTGAGTAAAGACATTATTCCAAGCTTCTCTCACGTGCTAAAGTGCATAGTTCATGGCTTTTATTCTAGGAATGATATTCATTCTAATTTTTCAATCCTGCTATTTGATCTACTGGGAATAAATTTAAATATTTTGAAATACACTCTTTAATACATATTTAAATATATATTTAAAATCTTGTAAGCCCTGAAAAGGAATGAGATCATGTCCTTGCAGGGACATGGATGGAGTTGGAAGCCATCATCCTCAGCAAACTAACATAGGAATAGAAAACCAAACACCACATGTTCTAACTCATAGGTGGGAGCTGAACAGTGAGAACACAAGGACACAGGGGAGGGGAAACAACACACACTGGGGCCTGTCCGGGGGTGGATGGAGGGAGAGCATCAGGACAAATAGCTAAAGCATGCAGGGCTTAATACCCAGGCGATAGGTTGATAGGTGCAGCAAACCACCATGGCACACAATTACCTACGTAAAAAACCTACCTGCACGTTCTGTACTGTATCCTGGAACCTAAACTTAAAAAAAAAAAATCCTTGTGATCTAATGAGGATCAGTTTATCAAACTATATACATACTACTGTTAAAATATAGGTTTTTAAATTTTTATTTTTTGCTACAAAACAAAAATGGATTCAACTCAGATTTGATCACTGGTGTGTTAATTCTAGTATTTTACTGTGCTTCTATGTTCTTTTATTATCACTTCTCTATGAATACAATCAAATTCTATGTTTGCATACTTTTCTTATAATGGAAAATGCTACTCTTAAATAAGCAATTGACTCAGGATTGGCATGGTGCTCTGTATCATTTTATACATTGTTGGACATCATAATTCATGATGAAGGGAAAGAGAAATACTAGCAAATTTGTCTTCACAGTTATTCAAATGGAATACTTACATATAGCGTCCTTCCTTTATTGCTTTCTTCTTCAATAAAATTACATGGATGAATTTCCTTTTTCTTTCTTTCTTTTTTTTTTTTTTGAGACAGAGTCT
Source organism: Piliocolobus tephrosceles (assembly GCF_002776525.5). NCBI lineage: Eukaryota > Metazoa > Chordata > Mammalia > Primates > Cercopithecidae > Piliocolobus > Piliocolobus tephrosceles. Next base: position 105,112,122 of record NC_045440.1, on the reverse strand, counting down.
CACTCTGTTGCCCAGGCTGGAGTGCAGTGGCGCACCACTTCATGATCAAGCAATTTTCCTGCCTCAGCCTCCCAAATAGCTGGGATTACAGGTGCCCCACCATGCCCAGCTAATGTTTTTTTCTTTTGTTTTGTTGTTGTTTTAGTAGAGACAGGGTTTCACTATGTTGGCCAGGCTGGCCTCAAACTCCTGACCTCATGAACCTCCTGCCTTGGCCTCCCAAAGTGCTGGAATTACAGGTGTGAGCCACCACACCCGGCCCTTTTCATTTTTTTTTTCTTGTTTTGAGACAGGCTCTCACTCTGTTGCCCAGGCTGGAGTGCAGTGGCGCCATCGTGACTCACAGCAGCCTTGACCTCCTGGACTAAAGCAATTTTCCCACCTCAGCTTCCTGAGTAACTGGGACCACAGATGCATGCCACCATGCTTGGTTAATTTTTTTTTTTTTTTTTTTGTAGAGGTGGGGTCTCCCTATGCTTCTTAGGCTGGTCTTGAACTTCTGGGCTCAAGCGATCTTCCTGCCTCAGCCTCCCGAAATGCTGGGATTATAGGAGTGAGTCACCGTACCTAGCCCCTCCTTTTTTTTTTCCTTTCACTATAATAATCATTTTTGTTTCAATACCATCCATAAAGCTGAATTTGACTATAGGAGTAAGTGTATTTGAACCTTTAGCTCTATCTTCAATGAGGAAGGTTTAGGTTGTCAGTCCCGGCCATTTATTACATGACTATATTTGGGCTTCTGATTATACACTGTGTGTCAGCTGCATAGATTTAAGGTGTTTGCTAGCTATACATGATAAATGCATAGCTGTAAAGTCTCCTCTTCTTAGATCACCTCTATGGAGCTGTGTTTGCTGACATCATAACTACTAAGCTGTGTGTACTAATAAGCTTGTCTGTGCTGCAAGATTAAATAAATAGATAAGGCCAGAAGTCACATTATTTGGGAAAAAAGCTGAATGTAATTTTCTTTACAATTTCTTTTAATGGAGTTAGCACATCTTGTGATTCAGCAGCATGTGTATTTTTAAGTGATTTACTGTGTGTGGACACAGGGATGCAGGATGCAGAATTCCGGGTGCCTCCTCTCCTTGGCCTGGCCTGGCTAGTAGGGAGTAGGATCTACCTGACCTTGCTTCAGCTGTCCCTAGCCTGAGTAGTGACAGTTCAGGAAAATACTATAAGCTATTTTGAGCCACTTTAGAATATTTGGGGAATACATTTTTTTACACTGATTCTACCAAGTTGTTTGTTTGCCTTTACAGTATTTGCTGTAATGTAGACTAGAAAAAATAAAGATAGTTCAATAGAAGTGAAATTATCTTATGAGCATTTGGAATGAGCAGGAAAAATCTTAGGTGGTTCCTGCTGGGAAGGGGGATGGATGGGAATGTGCAGCATGGTATGTGAGTAAACCCAACCAGGCACACACAGACAGCTTTAGGTAGAAGGTGATTTGCCTACTGGCACACAGAACCTGTCTTACAGAGATGTGGGGAGACTTTGTTGGTTTTTTTGTCTGTCCGTTTGGGTTTTTTTAAAACACTTTGTGGATATATGTTCATCTTTCCTCTCTTTAGATTAAGCTTCCATTTTCATTTTCTCTTAACAAGACATGGAAATGGTAACCAGAGAGTAAATAGCTAAACAGGAAAGCTTTTTCTTAAGCACACAAATATACACACATCGTCTCTGAGTCTCTGCTCTGTTTCATGAGATATCCTATGGGGTGGAAGGAGTACGAAGATCTGTGTTCTCTTCCACTTTCGGTACTTATCGGCTATACCTATAAAACCTTGGGCAAACCTTTAATTCTTCACCCTCCACTTTGTTAATGTTGGGATAATTAATCTTCCCTCTTCCTTTCTCATGATATTTCAAGGATCTACTGAAATAGTGTATGTGAAAGTCCTGTGGATTCATGCGAGAAGCGACTGGCCTTTATTTCAGTCTGTAGCACTGGGCAGCTGGTCTAGTGCCTGCACATACTTTCAGTTCAGCAGATATTAGTGGTAAGGATGAGTGTTTAAAAGAGACCCCGTACATGATTCTAAAAGCAGTATCCTCTGCTAATTGAAATCTCTTATAATCTGTACGGTGAGGTTAGGAGTAGAGGGAACAGGGGTCAAATTACAATTGAGACAAAATTGGGTTTTAATAATTTCTTCATTCAGGCAATAGATTTTTGTTAAGCAACTGTTACTTGCTAGGCCTTGTTCTAGGCACTGGGGTTAGAGCAGTGAACAAAACATGCCCAAATCAGTGGCCTCAGGAAGCCTGCATTTTAGCTGGGTGTATTAGTCAGGGTTCTCTAGAGGGACAGAACTACTAGGATAGATGTATATATGATGGGGAGTTTATTAGAAGAATTGACTCACACAATCACAAGGTGAAGTCCCACAGTAGGCTGTCTGCAAGCTGAGGAACAAAGAAGCCAATCAAAGGCCTAAAACCCCAAAAGTAGGGAAGCTGATAGTGCACCCTTCAGTCTGTGGCTGAAGGCCCGAGAGCCCCTGACAAATCACTAGTGTAAGTCCAAGAGTCCAAAAGCTGAAGACCTTGGAGTCTGATGTTCCAGGGCAGTAAGCATCCAGCAGGGGAGAAAGATGGAGGCCAGAAGACTTGGCAAGCCTAGTCCTTCCAACTTCTGCCTGCTTTCTTCTAACCAGGCTGGAGGCTGATTAGATGGTGCCCACCTAGATTGAGGGTGGGTCTGCCTCTCCCAGTCCACTGACTCAAATGTTAATCTTTGGTAACACCACTACAGGCACACCCAGAAATGATACTTTGCATCCTTCAATCCAATCAAATTGACACTCAATATTAGCCATCACACAAGGGAAGATAGACACTAAACTAAATAAAACTGACAGTATATTAGAATTACAAGTGTTAAGGCAACCCAAAATGCAGAAAAGGAGGATCAGGTATTATGTTTTAAACTAGAGGGTAAGAGAGGGCACTGCTGAGAAGGGGAGATTGGGGTAGACCTGAAGGAGGTCATGAGTAGGTAAGGAGCTATGAGGACATGGTGGGGAGAATTGGAGCCACAGGGATGTGAGGGGAGGCATCCAAACTATGAGGATATAGGGGGTGATATCCAAGCCATGAAGATATGAGAGGATCCTGGAGCCATGAGAATATGGGGGACGGAGATATTCAAGCCATGAAGATATGGGAGTAGGAGGGCATTTGAGGCAGAGAGAACAGCACGTGTACCCTAAGTGGGGGGATAATGCCAGGCAGGTTTGAAGAAAGAGACCAATGAAGCTAAAGTGGAGGGAGGTAACTTGAAATAGAAGGACATAGAGTCAGAGAGACAAGAATGATGATGATGATGAAGATGATGGTGATGGAGACACTGTTGAGTGCTTACTTTGCCAGGTTCTGCTGTGTTATCTCACATGAGCCACACTAAAACATCAGTTGAGGAAACTGATGCACAGAGAAGTATGAGTTCCTCAGGGTCACACAACCACGAAGTCTTGAAGCCAGGACTGGCACTCAGGGTCCTCTGATGCCAACAGCCCTGTCCTTAACCATCGTGCCTTATCATGTCTCCTGTGTAAGCAAGCCAACCCCAGACAGATAGCGTTTTTTGGTGTTCCATGTTCTGGGTGACTTTGTCTTTTTTTTTTTTTTTTGAGATGGAGTTTCCCTCTTGTCACTCAGGCTAGAGTGCAATGGCACAATCTCAGCTCACTGCAACTTCCGCCTCCCAGGTTCAAGCGATTCTTCTGCCTCAGCCTCCCAAGTAACTGGGATTACAGGCACCTGCCGCCACGCCCAGCTACTTTTTGTATTTTTAGTAGAGACAGGGTTTTGTCATGTTGGGCAGGCCAGTCTCGAACTCTTGACCTCAGGTGATCTGCCTGCCTTGGCCTCCCAAAGTGCTGGGATTACAGGCATGAGCCACCGTGCCCAGCTGGGTGACTTTATCTTATTTGTAGTCAGCTATGTAGTGAGCATACTATCACCAAAAAAAGTCCCCTGCGACCACTCTCAGTTTCCTAGGAAAAATAAAACGTAAGGAGAAAACCTATACCAGTACCTTTGGTGATAAACTTTGGACCTAGATAAAGAAAGTCTCAGTTTCTCAGATACAGAAAGAAGATTCACTGAAAAGATGACTGCAGACAGTAGCTTTGGAAAGGTATGATCTTTCATTATTACCAACTGAATGATTGCCGGGAATACTTGCCAGCTACCTTGCTATTCACCTAACACCAATATTTATGAATAGTTCAGCTGCCCTCTGCTTCATGGAATTCTTAAAAATGACAGAAGCAATGCAACACCATCTACAGTCAATATGAAATAGGGGCAACAGAATGGAGCCATCGTTTCTTGAGCATCTACCACATGCCAGCACCTTTCTCAGTGCTACAGAGGGAAGCACAACAAAACTCCATCAGTGCACCCTGGGGAGAGGGGGGACACCGAATGGAAGTGACCATCTCCACCCGAACACCAAGGAAGACTCCAAGAAGGAGAGAGTCAGAATTTTAATGTTAACTACTGGGAAACACATCCATGTTTACAAAAAGTTTTGTATTTATTCTCCCACGAGCTTCCTTCATAGGGCTGGAGAGGCAATAAAAACACTTGTCAAGGTCAAGGTAGGGTGAGGAGTTTGGTGATTCCAATCAGGTTGGGGTGTGGCCTTGAGAGGCCCTGAGGACGAGGCTACGGGGTTTGGCATTTAATCTTTCATCAGGAGGGAACCGTGGAAGATTTCTGAGAAAGGACATGACTTGAACATGGGGGAAGTCTTAAAGAGGCTGAGCAGTTAATATTTTTGAGTTCGGATGGGAGACGGTGAAGACAGTGAAGGCTGGGATTAAGAAATGGTAGCAGTGACAGGAAATGAAGTTGAGAGCAGCACAGGCAACACAGACCCTGTCTCCACACAAAGTAGAAGAAAATTGTAGCCATGTGTGGTGGTGCATGCCAGCTGTCCCAGCTACTCAGGAGGTGACACTGGTGAGCCATGATGGCGCCACTGCCCTCCAGCCTGGGTGACGGAGTGAGACCCTGCCTCAAAAAAAAAAAAAAAAAAAAAGAAGTGTTGAGAGACAAGAATTTCCTTATGGCTGTATTTTTTTTTTTTTTTTCTGATGACAAACAAAAGTTGTTTTGTGTTTTTTAAAAATTAGTTTATTCCTCTTTCTTGTCTGTCCTACATTCTTGTGAAAAGCTGATTTTAAACACAGCAATAAAACAACTGAGAATCATTTTTTCCCCTGGGTAAGAAAGAATTGATTCACTCAATCAGTCAATATGTGTATTTGTTACTCCTCAGTGGCATCCAATTTGTTCTGAAAATATAATTCTTGTCCAGCCAGAGCCTGGGAATGGGTAACGAGTTGCCCTTAACAGCACTAAGACCTTTCCGGAGTTGGATGGCCATTTGCTGTGGGGCTTCTCTGAGTCTGCTCTTATTCTGCCCAGACCGCACTTGGTTTGGTGTGTTTAGTGATTGATGGGCCTTGAAAACCCCAGAGGTTCTTACCTCTTTGGAGTCTCTTTCCTCCCTGAACTCTGAGCCATAGTTACCATTTCCACTCGCCACTGGGTATCCTATTGGCTGGGCCTGGGAAGTGGTCTTTTTGTTGGACATGGCCAGGTTTAACTCTGTGCCTTTACGACAGCACTCGGAGCCTCCAGGACGATGTGGAAACACCAGCAGGTGTAGTTAGAGCATCTCCACACCTGCTGTATAAATAGGGGAAATACATACTTTGTAGCACAGTAATTGGCATGCAGTAGGAACGCACATAGGAATTCCCTTCCTTTCCTGTCCCTGCAGTTTGGTTGCTGGGACACGAATACACTAGAGAAGAACTTTGAGAGGTGTTGTGACCACTCTTTAGACATAGAATGGACCACTATCCAAAATTTAGTTCAGGTATCAAGACTGATGATGCTATACATACACTAAAGGGATATGAACAGGTTTTCTACTTACATAATGGGGACTTAGAGCAGGACAAGCCTACCAAGCTAGTCCCAAAATGGCTTGAGAGAAGAGGAAAAGAGACAGCTTGGGGTCTTCATTGCAGTTAGGGGGTACATACAGAATGAGGGCTCCTGCATGTGAACAGGGGCTTGCCTGACTTGAGTCTCCCACTGGTGTCAAGGAGGGAGCACCTTTACTTACCAGCTAGCCCGGATGTGTGGGGCACTAGGGAGAAGAGGGACGGGTGATGCTCAAAAGCTGTGAGCAGTCAAGCATCAAAAAATTGAGTCAGGTTTTTTATTACAAGAGGCCTGATGTTAGAACAGAATTGAATGGAAGTGAGAATCAAGCATGACTCAGAAGGAAGCAGAAGGAGCCTCACTCCTCACCTCAGACATAATATCAGCCTCCACTGGCTACAGCATAGATCAATATAATCCCGATGCAAATGGAATCCTTAGACTGTGGAAATATAATCACATGGCCTCCATTCAGCCATGAACACAAGGGAATCTGAAGGAGAGGATAATATGCTGAGTTATGTGGATTACTAGAGTTAGCAAATAAAAATGCGGGATGTTCAGTTAAATTTTAACTTCAGATAAATCACAAACATTTTTTTTGTATAAGTATGCCCATCAACATTCGGGACATACTTAAAAAAGTATTCATTGTTTATCTGAAGTTCAAATTTAACTGGATATCCTGCATTTTTATATGACAACTTTAGCGAGCCCTTAAAGCCCTGCAGACCTGAGAGGGGAAGCTGGGGAAGAGAAGAGGATGGTAGAACATTTGTCTTTAGGTAGCACAGAGCACCTTGCTGTCACCCTCTCGGGACACACCCATCTTTGTCCTGAGGATGCTGTTGGGTGCTGCTTTTCTACAGGCTTGGTAAAGCAGTAGGAGCAAAGCTTCCTTTAATACAGATTCTTATTTAGCTGGCAAGGTTAGCCAGAGGACTGGTTGCTTATAACTTTTCATGCTCTTTTCTCTCTTGTCAGTTTATTAGGTCGGCTGCCTGTGCTGGTAATCACATACGTGACTAAGTGGTTCTGTTTATTACCTGATTTCTATTGTTTTCAGTCTTTGTTACTTCCTATCCTCCCTTCAGTCTGTCATTTTATCCTGCTTTCCACCCCAACATCCATCCTCCCATCTACCTTTTCTCCCTTCCTTGCTTCTTTTCTTCCTTTTGTTTTCCTTCCTCTTGTTCTTCTTCCCTTCCTTCAGTGGCTTTTGGGGGCACCTCCTAATTTCTAATCTGCAACAGTTGTTCTACATCCTCTTTTATCCAGAATTAGTATTTTCTAGCTGCTTTGGACCCATTCAGCGCAAACTCACAATGCAGATAATCTAATCAATGCAGATTCTGCTTAAGGAACATCATGGTAATGACACAGATTTCTTTACCAAGACTCAGAATGGGGTTAGAAAACACTGTGGATTTTGTTGTCGTTGTTGTTGGGTTTTGCCTTATTTGTTGGCCTGGTAATTGAAGAAGTGTGGTGTGGTTCTTACCGCCAAGCATTGATTACTGCAGCAGGAGTTCCTTGAATGAATGGCCTGAGACCTTTAGGGAATATATCCCTTGCAACTAGAGCTGTATCCAACAAGGAAGAGGTGCCTGCATTTATCCAGAAGAGCAAAAAACCTGAAGGTGGGATGCTGGGGCCACAGCAGAATAAAAAGGTTGTCAATGGCAACAAATTGTCAATTTGTCAGTGACAACAAATGCTTATTGAGTATCTGTCAGGAATGGTGTTAGGTGCCAGAGATACAATATGAAACAAGACAGAATCCCCCTACAATGGAGTTTAGTGTCTGGCAGGAGAAGTAGATTGTAAGCATATAACTGTGCAAATAATTCCAACTGTAGTAAATGCTTTTCCTAAACACAAGATGTAATTGGAGCAAGTCATGTTCCGGGTGGTCAGAGAAGGCCTCCCCGAGGAGGACACGCTCAGTGAGATCTGCAGGGTGAGTGTGTAGGAATTAGGGTAATGAAGACGTTTAGAAAATGAGAGAGGCTGAGTTGGAAAGGAAGGCATTTCAGTCCTGAGAATGGCTGCCGGGTGAAGAACAGATCTGATGGAGCAGCGGCAGAGGCCACAAGAGCAGCTACAGGCAGTGATCCAATCAACTCCTCCCTGCTCCTGGGGCACTGCTAACGTAAGGGAGCCCTGGGGCTCCTCCTGGAGAGGGCCGTCAACACAGTCAAGCATCACACGGTTGCTGTGACTGATGAGTGACACTGAGGCAGGGCTCATGGGATCTGTATACAGAGCCACAGCCTCCTCAGCACCAGGAAAAAAGATCAGAAAATAAAACAAAACAAAAAAACCAGCAATCTGCTCACCTTTAACTACTTCTCTAATGGGTCTTTGCTTAATTTCAGGTTAGAATGAGGACTTCCATGCAGGAAAACCCTCAGTGGGGGGCTGGCGGTCCCCTCTGGGTACACATCCACAGATGTCTTTCAGCCCTGGCTAGCAATCTGAGGAGGGGAGTCGGGCTGGAAGCCAGCAGTGGTTCTCTTTCATTCTTGCTCGCTTATATCGCTTTCATGCTCTTGTTCTTTCCTTTTTTTTTTTTTTTTTTCATTATACTTTAAGTTCTAGGGTACATGTGCACAACGTGCAGGTTTGTTACATATGTATACATGTGCCATGTTGGTGTGCTGCACCCATTAACTCGTCATTTACATTAGGTGTATCTCCTAATGGTATCCCTCCCCCTCCTCCCCACAATAGGACCCGGTGTGTGATGATCTCCTTCCTGTGTCCAAGTGATCTCATTGTTCAATTCCCACCTATGAGTGAGAACACGTGGTGTTTGGTTTTCTGTTCTTGCGATAGTTTGCTGAGAATGATGGTTTCCAGCTGCATCCATGTCCCCACAAAGGACACGAACTCATCCTTTTTTATGGCTGCATAGTATTCCATGGTGTATATGTGCCACATTTTCTTAATCCAGTCTGTCACTGATGGGCATTTGGGTTGATTCCAAGTCTTTACTATTGTGAATAATGCCGCAATAAACATATGTGTGCATGTGTCTTTATAGTAGCATGACTTATAATCCTTTGGGTATATCCCCAGTAATGGGATGGCTGGGTCAAATGGTATTTCTAGTTCTAGATCCTTGAGGAATCGCCACACTGTTTCCACAATGGTTGAACTAGTTTACAGTCCCACCAACAGTGTAAAAGTGTTCCTATTTCTCCACATCCTCTCCAGCACCCATTGTTTCCTGATTTTTTAATAATTGCCATTCTAACTGGTGTGAGATGGTATCTCATTGTGGTTTTGATTTGCATTTCTCTGATGGCAAGTGATGATGAGCATTTTTTCATGTGTCTGTTGGCTGTATGCATGTCTTCTTTTGAGAAGTGTCTGTTCATATCCCTTGCCCACTTTTTGATGGGGCTGTTTGTTTTTTTTCTTGTAAATTTGTTTGAGTTCTTTGTAGGTTCTGGATATTAGCCCTTTGTCAGATGAGTAGATTGCAAAAATGTTCTCCCATTCTGTAGGATGCCTGTTCACTCTGATGGTAGTTTCTTTTGCTGTGCAGAAGCTCTTTAGTTTAATTAGATCACATTTGTCAATTCTGGCTTTTGTTGCTGTTCCTTTTGGTGTTTTAGACATGAAGTCCTTGCCCATGCCTATGTCCTGAATGGTATTACCCAGGTTTTCTTCTAGGGTTTTTATGGATTTAGGTCTAACATTTAAGTCTCTAATCCATCTTGAATTAATTTTCGTATAAGGAGTAAGGAAAGGATCCAGTTTCAGCTTTCTACTTATGGCTAGCCAATTTTCCCAACACCATTTATTAAATAGGGAATCCTTTCCCCATTTCTTGTTTTTGTCAGGTTTGTCAAAGATCAGATAGTTGTAGATGTGTGGTATTATTTCTGAGGGCTCTGTTCTGTTCCATTGGTCTATATGTCTGTTTTGGTACCAGTACCATGCTGTATTGGTTACTGTAGCCTTGTAGTACAGTTTGAAGTCCGGTAGCATGACACCTCCAGCTTTGTTCTTTTGGCTTAGGATTGTCTTGGCAATGTGGGGTCTTTTTTGGTTCCATATGAACTGTAAAGCAGTTTTTTCCAATTCTGTGAAGAAAGTTATTGGTAGCTTAATGGGGATGGCATTGAATCTATAAATTACCTTGGGCAGTATGACCATTTTCACAATATTGATTCTTCCTATCCATGAGCATGGTATGTTCTTCCATTTGTTTGTGTCCTCTTTCATTTCACTGAACAGTGGTTTGTAGTTCTCCTTGAAGAGGTCCTTTACATCCCTTGTGAGTTGGATTCCTAGGTATTTTATTCCCTTTGAAGCTTTTGTGAATGGGAGTTCATTCATGATTTGGCTCTCTGTTTGTCTGTTACTGGTGTACAAGAATGCTTGTGATTTTTGCACATTGATTTTGTATCCTGAGACTTTGCTGAAGTTGCTTATCAGCCTAAGGAGATTTTGGGCTGAGACAAGGGGGTTTTCTAAATATACAATCATGTCGTCTGCAAACAGGAACAATTTGACTTCTTCTTTTCCTAACTGAATACCCTTGATTTCTTTCTCTTGCCTGATTGCCCTAGCCAGAACTTCCAACACTATGTTGAATAGGATTGGTGAGAGAGGGCATCCCTGTCTTGTGCCAGTTTTCAAAGGGAATTTTTCCAGTTTTTGCCCATTCAGTATGATATTGGCTGTGGGTTTGTCATAAATAGCTCTTATTATTTTGAAATACGTTCCATCAAAACCGAATTTATTGAGAGTTTTTAGCATGAAGGGCTGTTGAATTTTGTCAAAGGCCTTTTCTGCATCTATTGAGATAATCATGTGGTTCTTGTCTTTGGTTCTGTTTATATGCTGGATTATGTTTATCGATTTGCATATGTTGAACCAGCCTTGCATCCCAAGGTTGAAGCCCACTTGATCATGGTGGATAAGGTTTTTGATGTGCTGCTGGATTCAGTTTGCCAGTATTTTATTGAGGATTTTTGCATCGATGTTCATCAGGGATATTGGTTTAAATTCTCTTTTTTTGTTGTATCTGTGCCAGGCTTTGGTATCAGGATGATGATGGCCTTGTAAAATGAGTTAGAGAGGATTCCCTCTTTTTCTGTTGATTGGAATAGTTTCAGAAGAAATGGTACCAACTCCTCCTTGTACCTCTGGTAGAATTCAACTGTGAATCCGTCTGGTCCTGGACTTTTTTTGGTTGGTAGGCTATTAATTATTGCCTCAATTTCAGAGCCTGCTATTGGTCTATTCAGGGATTCAACTTCTTCCTGGTTTAGTCTTGAGAGAGTGTAAGCATCCAGGAAATTATCCATTTCTTCTGGGTTTTCTAGTTTATTTGCATAGAGGTGTTTATAGTATTCTCTGATGGTAGTTTGTATTTCTGTGGGGTCGGTGGTGATATCCCCTTTATCATTTTTTATTGCATCTGTTTGATTCTTCTCTCTTTTCTTCTTTATTAGTCTTGCTAGCAGTCTATCAACTTTGTTGATCTTTTAAAAAAAACCAGCTCCTGGATTCATTGATTTTTTGGAGGGTTTTTGTGTCTCTATCTCCTTCACTTCTGCTCTGATCTTAGTTATTTCTTGCCTTCTGCTAGCTTTTGAATGTGTTTGCTCTTGCTTCTCTAGTTCTTTTAATTGTGATGTTAGGGTGTCAATTTTAGATCTTTCCTGCTTTCTCTTGTGGGAATTTAGTGCTATAAATTTCCCTCTACACACTGTTTTAAATGTGTCCCAGAGATTCTGGTATGTTGTATCTTTGTTCTCATTGGTTTCAAAGAACATCTTTATTTCTGCCTTCATTTTGTTATGTACCCAGTAGTCATTCAGGAGCAAGTTGTTCAGTTTCCATGTAGTTGAGCGGTTTTGATTGATTTTCTTAGTCCTGAGTTCTAGTTTGATTGCACTGTGGACTGAGAGACAGTTTGTTATAATTTCTGTTCTTTTACATTTGCTGAGGAGTGCTTTACTTCCAACTATGTGGTCAATTTTGGAATAAGTGCGATGTGGTGCTGAGAAGAATGTATATTCTGTTGATTTGGGGTGGAGAGTTCTGTAGATGTCTATTAGGTCCGCTTGGTGCAGAATTGAGTTCAATTCCTGGATATCCTTGTTAATTTTCTGTCTTGTTGATCTGTCTAATGTTGACAGTGGGGGGTTAAAGTCTCCCTTTATTACTGTATGGGAGTCTAAGTCTCTTTGTAAGTCTCTAAGTATTTGCTTTATGAATCTGGGTGCTCCTGTCTTGGGTGCATATATATATAGGATAGTTAGCTCTTCCTGATGAATTGATCCCTTTACCATTATGTAATGGCCTTCTTTGTCTCTTTTGCTCTTTGATGGTTTAAAGTCTGTTTTGTCAGAGACTAGGATTGCAACCCCTGCTTTTTTTGTTTTCCATTTGCTTGGTAGATCTTCCTCCATCCCTTTAATTTGTGCCTATGTGTGTCTGTGCATGTGAGATGGGCCTCCGGAATACAGCAAACTGATGGGTCTTGACTCTTTATCCAATTTGCCAGTCTGTGTCTTTTAATTGGAGCATTTAGTCCATTTACATTTAAGGTTAATATTGTTATGTGTAAACTTGATCCTGTCATTATGATATTAGCTGGTTATTTTGCTCGCTAGTTGATGCAGTTTCTTCCTAGCATTGATGGACTTTACATTTTGACATGTTTTTGCAATGACTGGTACCATTGTTCCTTTCCATGTTTAGTGCTTCCTTTAGGATCTCTTGTAGGGCAGGCCTGGTGGTGACAAAATCTCTAAGCATTTGCTTGTCTGTAAAGGATTTTATTTCTCCTTCACTGATGAAACTTAGTTTGGCTGGATATGAAATTCTGGGTTGAAAATTCTTTCTTTAAGAATGTTGAATATTGATCCCCACTCTCTTCTGGTTTGGAGAGTTTCTGCTGAGAGATCTGCTGTCAGTCTGATGGGCTTCCCTTTGTGCGTAACTCGACCTTTCTCTCTGGCTGCCCTTAACATTTTTTCCTTCATTTCAACCTTGGTGAATCTGACAATTATGTGTCTTAGAGTTGCTCTTCTCGAGGAGTATCTTTGTGGCATTCTCTGTATTTCCTGAATTTGAATGTTGGCCTGCCTTACTAGGTTGGGGAAGTTCTCCTGGATGATATCCTGCAGAGTGTTTTCCAACTTGGTTCCATTTTCCCCATCACTTTCAGGCACACCAATCAGATGTAGATTTGGTCTTTTCACATAATCCCATATTTCTTGGAGGCTTTGTTCATTTCTTTTTTACTCTTTTTTCTCCACACTTCTCTTCTCGCTTCATTTCATTCATTTGATCTTCAATCGCTGATACTCTTTCTTCCAGTTGATCGAGTCGGTTACTGAAGCTTGTGCATTTGTCACGTAGTTCTCGTGTCATGGTTTTCCTCTCTATCAGTTCTTTTAAGGTCTTCTCTGCATTAATTATTCTAGTTATCCATTCATCCATTCTTTTTTCAAGTTTTTTAGTTTCTTTGCACTGGTTACGTAGTTCCTCCTTTAACTCTGAGAAGTTTGATCGACTGAAGTCTTCTCTCAACTTGTCAAAGTCATTCTCCGTCCAGCTTTGTTCCATTGCTGGCGATGAGCTGCGTTCCTTTGGAGGGGGAGATGCACTCTAATTTTTTGAATTTCCAGCTTTTCTGCACTGCTTTTTCCCCATCTTTGTGGTTTTATCTGCCTTTGGTCTTTGATGATGGTGACGTACTGATGGGGTTTTGGTGTAGGTGTCCTTTCTGTTTGTTAGTTTTCCTTCTAACAGTCAGGACCCGCAGCTGTAGGTCTGTTGGAGTTTGCTTGAGGTCCACTCCAGACCCTGTTTGCCTGGGTATAAGCAGCAGAGGCTGCAGAAGATAGAATATTGCTGAACAGCGAGTGTTGCTATCTGATTCTTGTTCTGGAAGCTTCGTCTCAGGGCTGTACCCCGCCATGTGAGGTGTGAGGTGTCAGTCTGCACCTAGTGGGGGATGTCTCCCAGTTAGGCTACTCAGGGGTCAGGGACCCATTTGAGCAGGCAGTCTGTCCTTTCTCAGATCTCAACCTCTGTGCTGGGAGATCCACCGCTCTCTTGAAAGCTGTCAGACAGGGGCATTTACCTCTGCCGAGGTTTCTGCTGCTTTTTGTTTAACTATGCCCTGTCCCCAGAGGAGGAGTCTACAGAGGCAGGCCGGCCTCCTTGAGCTGTGGTGGGCTCCACCCAATTCAAGCTTCCAGGGGGCTTTGTTTACCTACCTAAGCCTCAGCAATGGCGGGCGCCCCTCCCCCTAGCCTCTCTGCCACCTTGCAGTTAGATCTCAAACTGCTGTGCTAGCAATGAGGGAGGCTCCATGGTCGGACAGTTGGCACTGGTCTGCGGGTGCAGCCTGACCAGCGAGAGCTGAAGCAGGGCAAGGCATTGCCTCACCTGGGAAGCACAAGGGGGAAGGGAATTCCTTTTCCTAGTCAAAGGAAATTGAGACACACAATACCTGGAAAATTGGGTAACTCCCACCCTAATACTATGCTTTACCAAGGGTCTTAGCAAACGGCACACCAGGAGATTATATTCCACACCTGGCCCAGAGGGTCCCACACTCTTGTTCTTTCTAATTCTCCATGGAAATAAAACAATGGGGAGAATGTCCCCAACTCTGGAGGACTCATCGTTGTAAACAATCCAACCAAACTAAACCTTTATCTCATTCAGATGAATAGTCCATATTTAGCAAGCACCTGCTAGATGCCAGCCATGATGCTGACCTATTCATTGGGGAAAATGAATTTTTCCCCCTTTTCTCACTTGGCCCTCCAAACAGCCCCATGGAAAGGGTGCTATTGTGCCTATTTTACTGCAGAGCAAATGAGACCAAGAGATGTTCAAGGACTTGTCCAAGGTCACATAACACAGCACCATATTAAGGACTTCAGTGGAGTTGTTCTGCTACTAAGTCCAGTTCTCTTTCTACACACCTTGCTGGAGGAAGCAAAAGATGCAGGAGGGTAAGAAGTTACTTCATATTCTCTTCTTGTGAACCAAGTATTGGGATTCTCACTCGCACATATGTTTGATGAGTAAACGTCAATATTTTCATAAGTTTGATAGACAAACATTAATATTTTTAGCCATGTTGGCCAGGATAGGGATTGACCAGCACCTTCCAACAGAAGCAGCCACTGAAACCCTGAAAGTGATCCAGCTAGAGACATGGAAGGGGTGAGGGTGAAGAGGATGATTCTGGTTCTATACCCCTGGGACCATGAGTTGCATGAATTTGCCATGGTAGTTAACTCCTCTACACTCCTTATCCTTGGACAAAAATCAAGATATAACATCTCTCACATCAATTCTATAGTGAAATCATGAGGATAAAATATTATTGAAAATGCTCCAGTCTGGGCGCGGTGGCTCACGCCTATAATCCCAGCACTTTGGGAGGCTAGAGCAGGTGGATCACTTGATGTCAGAAGTTCAAGACCAGCCTGGCCAACATGACAAAAACCCATCTCTACTAAAAATACAAAAATTAGCGGGGTGTGGTGGCTTATGCCTGAAGTCTCAGCTACTCCAGAGGCTGAGCCATGAGAATTGCTTGAATCTGGGAGGCAGAGGTTGCAGTGAGCTGAGATTGTGCCACTGCACTCCAGTCTGGGAGACAGAGCAAGACCCTGTCTCAAAAAAAAAAAAAAGAAAAAAAAAGAAAACAAAAGAAAAAGAAATTCTCTGAATTGCATCCAGAATCCTAGAGTCCTGTTATTTCTCTGTCCTATGTAGGATACTATTTTGCAAAAAGATTCCTTCTAAACCAGGAAACTGTAGATGTTAAACACATGTGTGCCAAATAAATAAAAAATTATGAACATTTTTAGAGTCTATGGAGGATCTTGAACCAATTTACTGAATGAATTTGTGGCCTCTAGAGGATATCTAAAAATGGGGACTTGAGCTCCTCCTAGACCTCCTCTGCTAAGTTAAATGGTGAGCCCTGGATCACCATGATGGATCTATTTGCCTCCACAGTCCATGAGGGACGACTGTTTTGCTTTATGGTTTTATCAGAACCCAAAGTATTAATAATGAGTTTTAAGTAAGATAATATTTAGTACCGTAGTTAAGCGGACATTTACTGCAATAGGAATTCCTCAGAAGTTTCCCAGAGTAGGGTCTTAAGTAGCCTGAAGTCTCAGATACTCCAGAGGCTGAGCTATGAGAATTGCTTGAACCTGGGAGGCAGAGGTTGCAGCCTCGAGGGGCTGTTGAGGCCCCAGAGCACCCTCCTCTTCTCCTGGCTGCAGCCTTCCCTGGTCCAGCATCTGGCTCCCAAGGCAGCCAAAACAGGCAGTTCTGTTGCAATGGTCTGATGGCCAGGTGGTCTGATGGTGAAGAGACATGTGGACTTCATCTGAAGCCTTTGACTTCAGACACTCCCAGAATTTCTTTGTTTGGGACAGCCTTGGAGTTTCTGTAGGCCTGGAATGTGACCATTTAGTAAGGCCTCTGTCCACTTTCTCATGGGCTCTTTAAGCATGCAGTGTAAGTACCCCTCCAATTGCTGGCAACCTGGGAGGGAGTGGAGGCAGAGTTAGACACTAAATGGACTGGAGTATTTGGGAAAGGAGATGCCATCAGGAGTTGAATTTCAAGCTATAGAATACGTAGGGTGCTGTTGAGGTAAAATATGTCTTTAGGTTGAAACAGGAGAGAGGGTATTTACATGGTTACAACAGTGCACTCTTTTAAGAGCAGGGTGGATGTGCCCTCCTAAGCTCTGAAATAGCAAATGCCAAACTCACACGTGTGTCACTATAACTCAGGCAGATCATGGGGGTGGGGAGTGAGGAGTGGAATTCCAATTCCAATTCCAATTTAATTCTCATCTTGGGGGTATGTAAGCTGTTCCAAGATGTGTAGTTGGGTTATAAGGGCTTTAGAGGAAAATGGCATACTGGAGAACTTACTGCAAACAGGTTCTTCATGTCATTGGCAAGAATAAGTTTTTGCCAATATCAATCAGCTCTGTCTGCTAAAAACCCTGCACTGGCTCAGCCTCAGTCCAGAGTGAAAGTCAAAGGTCCCTACAGTCACCTCCAGGCCCCACATCATCTGGCCCCTCATGATGGTGCTGATATCATCTCTTTCATACTCTCACACCCTCCACTCTAGCCACATCCTGGTTCATGCTAGGCACGCCTCCAGTTTAGGCCCCTCTCGTTCACTGTTCTCACTCCTGAAAGAATCTTCTCACAGTTACTTCCATGATGACCGGCCTCACTTCCTCTGGTCTTTTTCCAATGTTGCTTTCTCAGTGGGGCCTTCCCCGGCTTCTGATTCAAAGCTCCGACACCCATTCACCCACTGCTGGTATTCTGCAACTCCCTTCTCTTCTTTACTCTTCTCCGTGGCACCTCTTCATCTATCATTTCCCCTTCTTATTTTGTTTACTGTATGTCTATTGCAACTAGACTGTAAGCACCTGTTTTAATGGTGCTTACAGTCTGTGGCAATAGACGTACAAGAATAAGTTCTTGCCAATGACATGAAGAACCTCTTTGCAATAAATTCTACCTAAGGGTTACAGGAACCATGACCAAGTGAATAAAAGAAAAGGGGAGTCAACCTAAATGTCTATGAAGGGGAATTAGTTAAATAAATTCCATATAATGGAATACCAAAGGGCTGTAAGCCTCACATTATGAACCATTGTATCTGTTACCTAATTCGATGCTTAGCACAAGGGCAGTGCTCAATTGATTATTTGTTGAATCTATTGATAAATGAAAATTTAGCAATTTGAAAGGGTGAATGAGTTACATTCATATGTATAACATGGAAGAATTTCCACAATGTTCTATCTTTCTTTTTTTTTTTTTTTTTTTTTTTGAGATGGAGAGATGGAGTCTCTCTCTCTCTGTTGCCCAGGGTGAAGTGCAGTAGCGTGATCTTGGATCACCACAACCTCCACCTCCCAGGTTGAAGTGATTCTCCTGTCTCAGTTTCCTGAGTAGCTGGGATTACAGGTGCGTGCCACCATGCCTGGCTAATTTTTGTATTTTCAGTAGAGATGGAGTTTCACCATGTTGGCCAGGCTAGTCTCGATCTCCTGACCTCGTGATCTGCCCGCCTCGGCCTCCCAAAGTGCTGAGATT
Organism: Piliocolobus tephrosceles; assembly: GCF_002776525.5. Classification (NCBI taxonomy): domain Eukaryota; kingdom Metazoa; phylum Chordata; class Mammalia; order Primates; family Cercopithecidae; genus Piliocolobus; species Piliocolobus tephrosceles. The sequence goes on along the minus strand of NC_045440.1, from coordinate 105,093,997 downwards.
AGAGGCGTGAGCCACTATACCCAACCAATATTCTTTTAAGTGAAAATGAAGGTTAAAGATTAATATAGAATGATCCCATTTATGGTTAGAGTGTACCGGTTTCATACATATTCATTTAAATGTCTAAAGGGATATATATGATTTAAACTGTTAATAGTTTCTTTTTATGGAGTGCTATTGGATCAGAATGAAGATGTTCACTTTCTCATTTTTACATCCCTTTATTACTTAGATTGTTTTCAATAATGATGTAATACTTTGGTAATCTGCAAAACAAAAAATGGTATTTCCATATTTGGAGGAGGGGGAAAGAGTTGCTGTTAGACAAGGTTCTGCTCAGATTCTTATCAGAAGTATGTTTTATTGGCAGTAATGTGGTTGTACTTTATGAAAAACAAAACTTGGAAAAACCCCCAGGCCAGGCCCCTTTCAACCTGAAATGCACACTGTAGTAGATAGAGCAAGGTCTCTGATATTTTGGAGACTATAACCTCTGCTCGTCTGGAGAAGACAGGATGATTTCCTGGGCTTTATCTCATGCTGCAGGGAAGGCAAAAGAAGAGTACATTTGTTTCTAGTGAGCCTCTTGCTCACCAGAATTTCGTACCATTTCAGTTCTCATCTCAAACCCAGTCATCTCTCTGCAGGGGGTATGAGAGCCAGGTGTGTGGCTGGGAGCCCCAGGCCATGACCCTTCACACAGGAGATATGAGCCCACATGCCCAACCTCACTGGGAAGAGGCCTCACTGGGAGCAATGGCTTTGTAGCATATTTCGTACAATTCCAGCAAAGCCATTTGGTGATCCAAATGGGGCATAGGTCTCATTTCCTTACATCGATTGGCTCATCTTAGCAGAAGCAAGATGAGAGAATATTCTTCGCTCAAGATAAAGACTAAGTTTGTGAGATTATTATATAACTCTTCAATTCTCCCTTCCTTATATTTCAAGAACCTTTTTTAAGTTGTGTCTCCACAATCTAGACATTCCATTCATTGAAAATTCAAAGCAACTGTTAGTGGGCAAGATTACATGTCCCAAATTAGGCAAACTTTTGTGTGTGTGTGTGTTTTTCTTTTGTTTGTTTGTTTGTTTTGTTTTGTTCTGAGATGGAGTCTCGCTCTGTTGCCCAGACTAGAGTTCAGTGGTGCAGTTTTGGCTCACTGCAACCTCCACCTCCCAGGTTCAGGTGACTCTCCTGCCTCAGCCTCCCAAGGAGCTGGGACTATGGGGGGTGCCACTATGCCCAGCTAATTTTTTGTATTTTTAGCAGAGACGGGGTTTCACCATGTTAGCCAGGATGGTCTCAATCTCCTGACTTCGTGATCCGCCCGCTTCAGCCTCCCAAAGTGCTGGGATTACAGGCATGAGCCACGCCTGGCCCTAGGCAAAAGTTTAATGAACCTGGTCTCTTTCAGGAATCCCTGTGGTTTCTGGGTTCCTTGCTGCAGCCAAACTTGACTTTAGCTGCTCGATTCTTGCAAATTCCATTTTAGGAGACTTCTGTGCAGTTTGCATTGAGACTTGTCCTCTGAAGTTAATCAGGCTGTCCAGGATAAATTATGTCCTTTTCCCTGGAAAATCTAACTCTGGGCTCTGAGGAATTAAGTCATGGAGCTTTCAGAACCTTATGAGGAATCGCAGAAATGCAAGGCTGCAAATCCTTCCCTCCATGGATACACAAAATAAAGAAGGGAACGTGCTCATCCTGAAAGCCTGTTCACCAGCCACCATTTCCTCTTGCTGTGGCATCATCTTTTGTTGTCATTCCTTGATTTTTCTTTTTAAGTGGAAACTTAAGTTCTTATTTTAGATTCCTGGTAGTAGTTCCTTGTTGGTGATTGGGTGTCTTCTCTTTGCATATATTTTACCTTTTTCATCTGCAGTCAATATCAACTCCAGATTTATGTTTTGATATCTAGGAGACTGGGTGTGACCCAAAATAAGTTGAGAGATTTCACATTCCCCTTCCCAGTGTAAATTACTGAATAACAGAATGCCAGTGTCTGATAGAAAAGGTGCACAGTCACATAAGGAAATGCAGGACCAAAGCAAAGGCCCTTAAGAGGTAAAAGATGGGACATCCAGGAGGCCAAGGTGCCTGGAGCAGAGAGAGAACTGAGAGGTAAGTTAGAGATGCTCACGCAGAGTCTTGCGAGCCAAAGAGGGAATTCTAACTTTATTCTAAGCGCATGAGAAGACTTCATAGAACTTTAAGCAAAGGATTGACATAGTCTGATAAATGTTTTTAAGAAGATACTTTTATGCTGGGCATGGTGGTATGCATCTGTAGTCCCAGCTACACGGGAGGCTGAGGCAGGAGAATTGCTTGATCCAGGAATTTGAGGTTGTAGTGTGCTAGTGCACCACAATCTTGCCTGTGAATAGGCACTGCACTCCAGCCTGGGTGACATTGCGAGGCCCTGTCTCTAAAAAAATGAAAATGTTTTATAAAAAGTTACTCATTACTCTTGGAGGCTGAATAGATTGGGACAAGGAGTAGGGAGAGGGAAGATGAGTGAAAAGTGAGATTTCTGTGAGAGAGTTGTTGTAGAAGATCAGGTAGGAGATAATAGTTTGTATTGAGGTGCTGACAATGGAAATGGCGAGAAGTGAATGGATTTAAGACAGATTTTGGACGCGGATCCAACAGTTTGCTGATGGAACAAAAGTGAAAGAAATCACGGATGGGCCTCAGGGCTTTGGAGAGAGCAGTTGGGTGGAAGATGGTGTTCTTCACTGAGATGAGGCAGGTTGGGGTTGGGGAGAGCACAAGATTCAGAGAAAATACCAAGAGCTCCAATTCTTACTTGTTTTGTTATATTGAGAGCTTTCAATGTCCAGCCTTGAACTGGGCATGATGGACACAACATTGAAGAGGACATGGTTTTAGCTTCCTTGTGTTTGTCTACCTACTTTACTGGCCGTTCCTTCTTATTCTCCTTTACTGGCTCCTTCTCATCTCCCAGAGTCTAAATGCCACGTGATCAAAGGCTCAGTCCTTGATCTACATTGATTTCCTTGGTGCTGTCTTCTGATGTTTGGGTAGAAACAGTATACACATCCACTTCCTCGGTGCTTTTCTATCCACATTCACGTCCCTGGTGCACTCATTCAGTCCTTGGCTTTAAACTCTATCTATATACTGATGACTACCAGATATATATCACCTCACTGAACCTCTTCCTCTACCTATAGACTTATGTATTCAACTGCCTGCTTGACATCTCCAACTGATGTGTAATAGACATCTCAGGATTAACACATGTACAACTAAATAGTGATACTCATGCCTCATCCAAAAGCTCTGCTTCTCTTGCATTTTCCCCATTTCTATAAATGTCAACTTTATCCTTACAGTTGCTTAGGCCCAAACCTTGGAGCTATGCTGCTGCACTGTTCTCTTTTTTTTTTTTTTGAGGCGGAGTCTCGCTCTGTCGCCCAGGCTGGAGTGCAGTGGCCAGATCTCAGCTCACTGCAAACTCCGCCTCCCGGGTTCATGCCATTCTCCTGCCTCAGCCTTCCAAGTAGCTTGGACTACAGGTGCCCGCCACCTTGCCCGGCTACTTTTTTGTATTTTTTAGTAGAGACGGGGTTTCACCGTGTTAGCCAGGATGGTTTCGATCTCCTGACCTCGTGATCTGCCCGTCTCGGCCTCCCAAAGTGCTGGGATTACAGGCGTGAGCCACCGCGCCCGGCCCTGTTCTCCTTTTTTCACATCCTATGTATGAACCATCAACCAAGTCTGTTGGCTCTACCTTCAAGCTGTACCCCGAATACAACCAGGTGCCCCTTTTCTGCTGATATCACCCTGGTTCCCGCCACCATCACCTCTTGCCTGGATCATTGCATGGACATCCTAACTGGCCTTCCTGGCTCTGCCCTTTTCTTCTTTTGGTTACACTCAACACAGCAGTTGGAGTGGTCCTGCTAGGATATAAATCAGCTCTATCACATGTCTGCTAAAAACCCTACACTGGCTTGGCCTCAGTCAGAGTGAAAGCAGAAAGTCCCTACAGTCACCTCCGGGTTCCACATCACCTGGTCCCTCATGATGGTGCTGATGTCATCTCCTCTCCCACCTCATGCCCTCTACTCCAGCCACATCCTAGATCGTGCTAGGCATGCCTCCAGCTTAGACCCCTCTCATTCACTGTTCTTCCTCCTCACATGGCGACCTGCCTGACTTCCTCTGGTCTTTTCCCAATGTTGCTTTCTCAGTGGGGCTTCCCCTGGCTTCTTATTCAAAATTCCAGCACCCGTTCACCCACTGCAGGCATTCCACAACTCCCGTCTCTTCTTTACTCGTCTCCATGGCACATCTTCATCTATCATTTCGCTTATTTATTTTATGTATTATATGTCTATTGCCACTAGACTGTAAGTGCCATGGAGATGGGAGAGCTCCCTTGACCCCTTTGTGGGACTTGCAACAGGGTTGTGGCTTGCTTCCTTGGACACCATGCTCAAACCCCTTGTGAGAGGGGGAGCATGCAGGCAAGAAGGTGTGGGGCCGAGGTGAGCCCTTTTGGACTCCAGCCCCACAGCAGTATCTAGTGGTGTTTTACAATTAATCCTCTTTTAGCAGTTGCTGTCTGCAGATGGCTAAGTGTTAACCAGCTCAGTGGAGAGTCAGGGTGACAGTCTTTTACACCCTGCTTTCTTGGTACCGAGGTTCTCGTTTGGCATCCAGGAAAAATCAGGTCACATGGATGGTTCAAAAGGTGATGAATGTGGAGGATTTTATTAAGCAGTAGAAGCAGCTCTCACCAGAAGGGAAGCTGGAAAGGGGATGGTGCAGGAAGAAGGCAGTCTTTTCCCAGAGCCCTCTGTCTCTGGCCAGGCTCCTCTCTGAAGTCATGCTGTCTGAAGTTAAGCCATGTCTCTCTATAGTCTCTGATGCTCAGTTGCTGCTTCTCGCTTGATATTCAGCCACTTGTCTCTCTGCCAGCTGAGGTCTGGGGTTTATATAGGCACAGGATGGGGGGCAGTGCAGGCCAAAAATGTAACATTTGGGTGGGAAAACAAGGATAACTGTTCTTATTTAGGGCCGTGATTTCCAGGCTCGAGGGTGGGGCCTTTGCCAGGGAACCGCCCCCTTCTACCCAGTATTTCCCTGCCTCATGTCCATATCACCATGAAAACGGGGGCTTTGCCTGTTTGCTCCCAGCTGAATCCCCGGTGCCTAAGAGTGCCTCACCCCCAGTAGACACACTTAGTGCCTGTTTGTGGAATGAACGAGTTCCAATAGGAGGTGATCTCCTCTTTCTTCACTACTTCTCTCTGACTTTTTATGGCCTGTTGTCTTAATCTCTATAAATGCTTTGTCCTTGGAGGTAGTAAAGCATAGGACTAAAACCACTGGGCAACCACACATCAGCCCACACTGACAGTTCGGCTCACTCATTCACAAGCAGTGTCACCTGGGATAAGTTACCTAGCCTCTCTGAGTTTTCATTTGTTTGCTTATGAGATAGAGAAAGCCTGCCTGCCTAGCACACAGGTTGTGAAAGTTCAATAGGATGTCACATGAAAGATCATTTAGGATAAGGCATCGTTTTCATTTATGGCAGTGTCTGGCCCTGACTGAATGCCAGAGCTTTACATGTTTGACTGTCTCATTTAACTCTCACATCGAATCAATAAGAGATGAACTCATATCATTAAACTCATTTTACAGATGAGAAAACTGAGGGACACCAAAATGTGAAGTGAATTACCCACCAGCTAGTAAACAATCGAGCGAGGCTTTGAAGCCGAGCATTTCTGTTCTAGTGTTTTTCCAGTGTTCATCCAGTGGGACATCCAGGAGGCCAACGTGCCACAGTTCCCAACAGACTATATTCTGAATTATCAACAAACATTTTTGAGTCACTTGAAGATTTGTCTTTGCACTCTGATTGTAGTTTCCACCAGCCCATGCAGACTGCTAAGTAGGTCTCATTGTTTTCTCTTAGAAAAGGTAAAATATCATCTAGTCACTTATGAGAAAAACTGTGATTAGAAAAAATGTTAGCATTGTCCACTTTATAGTCATTCAAGAATGGTAAGTGTGAGCAGAGAACAACAGTTCCACAAATTGATTAGTTGGTAGTTGAACGTGGATGTCTGAAAGCCACGTATATGTAATTTCTTAGGATTCTTAAATTAGTAAATCTAGTTTACTGAACCAGTATTAGCATCACTATTTTAGATTGGAAAACTGCCTTAATTGTGTAGAATTGGCTTACAGAGTGTTACTTAAGAAGAATGGGATTCTACCTATAGTTCTGTTGTAGCACACTTAACAACAAACAAACATGCAAAGCTATATTAGCTTTCATAGAAACATGTTTGTTCTGTAAATAGGTTAATGGTATGGTAAGTCCCCTAAGATAACGGAATTAACATCGTTTATATTAACATTACTGCTGTTGATAACGCAGTATGAATTTGTGGGTTTATCTGAATTGTAGGCTATTCCCATTATTAAAAATAAAGACAAAACTTTGAGTTACTATTTGTGAAAACCTTATTGTGCTATGTAGAAATATTGAACTAATATTAAAATATTTGAATGCTTTAGTTTCAGGGATTGGTTTAAAATTGGAGTCCTTTTTCATTGGTTAGTCTTACAAAAGTGTAAGCCGTTATGTTTTTGACTATTTAAATAAAAACAAGTGCTATTTTAAATGTACAGAACAGATTGATAGTATAGAAGAGTCTTAAGTTCTTCATAGGAACTTTAGAAAAGAGAAATATATGCTAATTCAGTTTTTTTAATCTTCTGCACTGTGTATATACACTTGGTAATTATGAACTCAATTTTGTTTTTTGAAAATATGTGTTCATAATTTAGGTAATTTGCTACTTAAAGCACTAAGTCTCTGATACCTGAAAAGTAAATGTAAATGGTGATGGTAAAATAATATGCAGAGAAAAAATTATTAAAAGATAGCCCATCATACCTATGTTCAACTAGCACAAAATAAATGTTTTAATGACTGATTGGAGTTATGAAAACGATTTGACCCAAGGTGCAACTTTTGTCTCCAAACTGTTTTTCTCTTGACTGCTAATTACCGTAGCATTTCCCTAATGTTATCCTGCCCCACCCCTTCAACTCAAACTGGCAGAAATTCCTGTTTTCCCAAAGAAAAAGGCACTGTCAGGCTTTCCTCTGTCTTCCTCCTCGCCACCTAAGGAATGAAACTCTGTCAAATGTCCCCTGAGATTTTTGTTGTACCATCTAACCAAGTCCAGATGGTGTCTCAAGTTTAGTCTTCATACTTAGTAAAGTGTTTGTCGTTATCTACTAAAATGAATTCTAGGCTTAATTGTGAACACTCGTTTTCCCAATAACTTATTCCATGCTTTTCTGCCTTGTTTGTGTTATGGCCTTTCTGTGCTGATGAATTTGTAAATGTAGTTTAATTACTGTTTACCAAAAAATAGCTGGTAAACAGTATTTTACCAGTCTGAGATCAGTCTCAGTGGGAGACTTTGCCAAAATGTTGAGGCAATTTGTTTCTAGTGCAAAAGCAGCTAATAAATTTGAAGCACTTTTTAAACATTGGGAAAGGCACTTAAGTTTGGTTGTGAAGAAATAGTACTTTATACATTGGAGACATAAATCATTCTTTAAGATAATAGATTTGAATATCAAAATGGCATTTTTCCCCAAGACCAGGCAAGCAGCAATTTGCGCAAACTGTAATAATGGTGATTTGATTGAAAACCACCCCGAAGAGATATATTCTAAAGAACTCCCCAAAAGGAAAACTTGAATTTACTTGTAAATTCCATGAAATGTTTCAGAGCTCTAGAAAGCCGGGTATTATGTATTACCGGATGTTTCTGAATTCTGGCCTCAGGCAAATTGCCAACTTAGCAACTAAATGACAGCTTTACAATTCTAATACAAACCAGCCTCTGTAACTTTGTTTTTTTTAATCTCTAAAGGAAAAAAAGGACACAGAGGGAAGTGAAAGATATTAGACTGTTCAATTTATAAATTCCATTTGTTCTCCATTTGAGTTGTAGTTTAATTTTGCTTTTGCATAAAATGGTGTTTGCTTGATTCTGCCCAAAGAGGGAACTCTGGGCCGAGCGTGGTGGCTCATGCCTGCAATCCCAGCACTTTGGAGGATGGCATGAGCCCAGGAGTCTGAGACCAGTCTGGGCAACAAAGTGAGACCCCCGTCTCCACAAAAAATTAAAAATTTAGCCAGGCATGGTGGTGCACACCTGTAATACCAGCTATTTGGGAGGCTGAGGCAGGAGGATTGCTTGAGCTCAAGAGTTTGAGGCTGCAGTGGGCCATGATTGCACCACCATATTCCAGTCTGAGTGACAGAGTCTTAAAAAATAAAGCACTGGAGGGAACTCAAAAAGTAAGTTCCTTCCTACAGCAGTTGGCCATACTCATAAGTGTGGTGCCCCATACTCCCTTCCCTTTGGATGCCTGCATATGAGCAGGGCAGGTTCTGCCTCCAGTGCAGAAGTCAGAAAACAAAATCAATAAATTTGGCAATGAATGAGGCTTGCTGGTCATTATCTGAACCATGAGTATTATGAAAGCAGTTTGAGTAGTGTGAGATACAAATACCACCCTGTAGAAGTTTATTTTTAGTGAGGTCACCAGACGGGCCTCACTAAATTCAATACAAGAGATCCTAAGCTCAAGTCTTAACCACCAGATAGTTTTCAGTGTGTAAAATAGCGTCCTGAAAACCAAGCCCCCTTGTTTCTGGCAATAAGCCTCCTTTTCCAAGATTATTCCATGCTTCCACGTTGTAGTTACCTTTCTATCAATCATTTTTCTCAGTCATGCCTTCATTCATTCATTCTTTCACCAAATGCCATTTGTGGCGGGCCCTAGCAAGACGAAGCAGCCCCAGTGGAGACGTCTTCTGCCTCAAGGGTCTGACCATGTAGCAGAAGGGAGACAGAAACAAACCCCCAATGGCTGAAATCGCAAAGAAGATTGACAATCGTTATTAAAATGGAGATATGCTGTCTTTCATTTATTCTGTAATTTTTCTAAGCCTTGCTTTCAGGGTTTTTTTTGTTTTTGTTTTTGTTTTTTTCCAATAGAGGAAAAATGCAAAATACAAGTGCAGAACTTTTTTTTTTTTTTAGAAGGGGTTTATCTTGACCACACTTAAATCATATACCTTGGGAATTAGGAACTAATCTCATATATCACCTCCTCCAAGAAATCTTCCCTTAAAGCACCCATGCACCCTTTGGGTTGGGCATCTTTTCCAGGTACTCTCACCGAATCCACTGTCTATTCTGTGGCACATCTGTTATATTGTCCCCTCACTGTCACCACCATCCCCTGCACACACAGCTAGGTACACTTAGGGAGAAGGGGCCACGCCTTATTCTGCATCCTCAGAACGAGAAACACACTGGTAATTGAGAGCCAAATGTTGAGCCAATTTGTCTCTAGTGCAAAAGCACTATAAATGAGAAGCACTTTTTATGCATTGAGAAAATAACTTGCTTGGTTTTGAAGAAATGGTGCTTTCTATACTCAGGAAAATAAATGATTCTCTTTTTTTTTCGAGACTGAGTCTTGCTCTGTCACCCAGGCTGGAGTGCAGTGGTGCAATCTCAGCTCACTTCAAGCTCCGCCTCCTGGGTTCATGCCATTTTCCTGCCTCAGCCTCCCAAGTAGCTGAGACTACAGGTGCCTGCCACCATGCCCAGCTAATTTTTTTTGTATTTTTAATAAAGACGGGGTTTCACCTTGTTAGCCAGGATGGTCTTGATCGCCTGACCTGTGATCCACCTGCCTTGGCCTGCCAAAGTGTTGGGATTACAGGCGTGAGCCACCGTGCCTGGCCGAAAATAAATCATTCTTTAAGACAGTAGCTTTAAATATCAAAGTGGCATTTTACCCCAAGGCCAATAATAATTACAGATATTTCCCCACCTAGTAAAAGTTGCCTTTATTTTCCACACCATATTAAGTTTAAAAATAGATAACAAAAAGGTGTGCATTCTTGTGTTTTTAAAATGTAAACGTATGGAAATATATATTAACAGCATATTTAAGTACACATACAAAAAATCTGGAAGAACACATATCAACATGCTAGCAGTTGTTATCTCTAAGGGATAGTATTTGAACTGATGCTAATTTTTTCTTTATGTGTCACTGTTTTACTATTTTGCTGTAGATATGTGCTACTGCTATGATAAGAAAATGCAAAGTTATTTGTATTTTAAAGAGAAACGTTTGGCCTATTTCATGAGCCAAAATCGTAAGACATAACTTTATGAAGCATCATCTTTACTATCAAATCCCAACATTGTCAGTGATTTATTCCATGCATTTAAATCACTGAACTAGCATGGTGGAGTTTGGTGGTATTAGACAGGTTTACTTCCATTTTCCGTCTTCATGTCTGTGTTTATAATATTCAGAAGGTATCCAAGCAGCATTTTACTTGGAAATATTCTAGCAATAAAACCTGCTAAATTCTTTCCCTTGGTCTCTCTCTTCCTCCTTTCCTTTACTTCTCCCTGCTAATACTTGGATTAGCTATCAGAACCCCAGCCTTCTTAAATTTAAGCTCAACCTCTGGCAAACTGATGTCAAAATTAAGTAAGCAATTAATTCTCCCTCCCTCCCTCCTCTGTCTCTCCTTCCTTGCCCTCACTTCCCTCTACCTCACCCTCTCTCTGAACCTTTTGCTTTCAGGATGGCTCTGTATAAAAGAAATATTCATTTTCTGGTCAGTTATAATTCTGCTGTGCATCCTGTACTGGCCTATCTTTCTATTATTTTGTTTGGCTGACCAGTATGTTGCAAAACCTAGACAGTGTTATTGGACTGGTATAGAGTTTATTTGTTTGTTTTTTCTTCTTCCCAAAGGAACAATCACAAATTATAAAATGCAGCCCTAAAGAGCAGCTCTACAAATTATATATGTTTTCTTTTCTATCTGCAGCTGAATTCTTGCCACCAGGATGGGGAAACAGAACAGCAAGCTGCGCCCGGAGGTCATGCAGGACTTGCTGGAAAGCACAGACTTTACAGAGCATGAGATCCAGGAATGGTATAAAGGCTTCTTGAGAGACTGCCCCAGTGGACATTTGTCAATGGAAGAGTTTAAGAAAATATATGGGAACTTTTTCCCTTATGGGGATGCTTCCAAATTTGCAGAGCATGTCTTCCGCACCTTCGATGCAAATGGAGATGGGACAATAGACTTTAGAGAATTCATCATCGCCCTGAGTGTAACTTCCAGGGGGAAGCTGGAGCAGAAGCTGAAATGGGCCTTCAGCATGTACGACCTGGATGGAAATGGCTATATCAGCAAGGCAGAGATGCTAGAGATCGTGCAGGTACGTAGCCTGAGCCCTTTAAAAAAAGAAGGACGTGTATCTCAAGTAAGAATTGGAAGGTGCACAGTATAGCACAGTGCAGAGGTTGCAAATGGGTGAGTGACCAGGACACTTCATTTGGCCCACCCTGCATGTTTGAACAATTTAACCTGCATTACAGTGTGGGGAGACTGCACATAAAAATCCACCCTGGTTGGCATCTCTTGAAAAACTCAGAACCTCTGGCCACACTGGGCTCGGAATCTGGCCTGTTACAAGTCACCTGATACTTTATGGTGACCTTACACTACAGATGGACATATACTTTTCGGGCCACACTCATTGTGGCCACTCCATCAACTTATTGCAATGACCTGCCTGGACCCAGATCTTTTGGGGTTATATCCCCCAGACTGGGGGTTAATGATAAAACTCTGACTTGGGTTCAAATCTTACATCTTTCAGTCACTTTGACCAAGTTAGTTCACCTACACGAGCCTTAGTATCCTCAGCTATAAAATGGAACTATCAGTTGTACTCTCCTATAACATGGGGTTATTTTAAGATGAGGTGTGACTCTCCATGCTAAATGGTTAGCACAGTGCCAGTCATATGGAAAGTTCACCATCATCATCATTATTTATTCACAACTTTACTAGAGTCTCGAATAAAAGCAGGGATCTGGGCTCCAGGCTCCATTCCATCAGAAGTACAAACACTGTAGCACTGAGGCCTAGATCATTTTAGTAAGAGACACTCCATTTTACTCCCCAAATCACTCTCCCAGGGCCAGTTTCCTGAACATAACAGGGGGAGGGGCCCTAGTGTTGGCTACATTTTCCTTGGGGGACCCCAGCAAACTTGGGGAGGTAGGCAAGCAGGGTAAGGAGCTAGAGTCATGGCAATGACAGGTGGCTCAGCAGTGGGTGGGCCCCAGAGACAAACATAAGGAGACAGAGACAGGAATCAGGAGAGGACCAGGAGAGCCTCAGCTGCAAGGAACAAAAAGGACTGGGTGGGTGGGCAGCACCAGGGATGCTGGCAGTCACTCCTTGTCTTGGCAGGCAAGTGAGGCACAATGGGAGAGCATTTGGCAGCAGACAGCAGGGCCACGGGAGCGGGCCTTTGGCTTCCTAGAGGGCTCATTTTAGAGGCCAGCCCTCATTCCAGGACATCTGGGTCCTGCAGAAGTGGAGCTACAACCCCTGAGAGAACTGTTGGGGTGCTGGATGGGTGAGGGGACATAACACAAGGAGACAAAAAGAACTGAGCTACAGGAGAGGGTGGGATGTGGGTGCAGTGGCCTACAGCAAACCCCAGGGAATTTGGTTATGGAAATGGAGGCCTGCAAGATGAACTGTTATTGAGCCTTGAAGCTGAAGTCCAGGGCCTGCTCCTAGGACAGTAGGACTGAACCCATGTGCACAGTTAATGGGACAATTCATATTTGGGTGGGATGCAGAAGCAGGCATTCGAAATGACCCTGACTCATCAGAAGCACTCCAGGATCTGCCAACTACTTCTCCTTTCTGGTTGGGCCACCAGTGGTTGTTCCTTCACCTAGAGCAGTAACTATCTGAACAAGCTGTGTTAAATTAATTCTTCAGAGATGAAGATTTTGAAACAAACAAACAAAAAAAGATCCCTCCCTTCCTCTGAGAATAAACTTACGAAAAATACAATGTCTGTTGCACAAACACAGGCGGTATAGAAAAATATGACAGATAAAGAGAAAAACTTATTCATAATTCTACCCTACCCACAAAGAGAATCTCTACTAATAATTTTTTAATACATCTTTCCTGGCCCTATTTTCTTTTTTTTTTTTTTTTTTTTTTTTTATTTGATTTTTTTTTTTTTGAGACGAAGTCTCGCTCTGCCGCCCAGGCTGGAGTGCAGTGGCCGGATCTCAGCTCACTGCAAGCTCCGCCTCCTAGGTTTACGCCATTCTCCTGCCTCAGCCTCCCCAGTAGCTGGGACTACAGGCGCCCGCCAAATCGCCCAGCTAGTTTTTTGTATTTTTTAGTAGAGACGGGGTTTCACCGTGTTAGCCAGGATGGTCTCGATCTCCTGACCTCATGATCCACCCGTCTCGGCCTCCCAAAGTGCTGGGATTACAGGCTTGAGCCACCGCGCCCGGCCACCTGGCCCTATTTTCATGCATCTAGAAATATCTAATTGATTTCATTATGTGGATGAAGTTTTCTGTCTTGTCATTTTCACTTAGTAACAAAAGTATTTGTCAAGTTTTAACAACTTTGAGTACAGATATTTTAATGGCCGCATAAGAGTCCTACCATATATTATAATTTGCTTAATGTTCCCCATTGTTAGGTGTTTAGGTTGTTTTCAGTTTTTATTGTTATACATAATGCTATAACTTTTAAAAATAAAACAAATCAATAATTATTGTGAATAAAGTGTTTATATATTCAGGATTATTCCCTGAGAAGAAATTCCTAAAAGTGCAATTACTGGGCCAAAGGATATGAGACGTTTCCAAGGCTCTGTATGCACTCTGAAAATTGTTTTTCCAAAGTGTGTGATGGGTGTTTCCATATCCTTGCACTTGTCTAATTTTTCTTAATCTTTGCTAATTAAATAAAAATTAGAATTACATTAAAATTTAAAAGGTGATTCAGATTGGGTGCAGTGGCTCAAGCCTATAATCCTAGCACTTTGGGAGGCTGAAGCAGGTGGATCACTTGAGGTCAGGAATTCGAGACCAACCTGGCCAAACCCCATCTCTACTAAAAATACAAAAATTGGCCGCGTGCAGTGGCTCACGCCTATAATCCCAGCACTTTGGGAGGCCGAGGCGGGTGGATCACCTGAGGTCAGGACCAGCCTGACCAACATGGAGAAACCCCATCTCAACTAAAAATACAAAATTAGCCAGTGTGGTGGCACATGCCTGTAATTCCAGCTTCTTGGGAGGCTGAGGCAGGAGAATCACTTGAACCCGGGAGGTGGAGGTTGTGGTGAGCCAAGATGAGGTCATTGCACACTCCAGCCTGGTCAGCAAAAGCGAAGCTCCATCTCAAAAAAAAAAAAAAAAGGTAACTGGGTGTCGTGGCTCACGCCTGTAGCCCCAACTACTTGAGCTACTTGGGAGGCTGAGGCAGGAGAATTGCTTAAACCCGGGAGGCAGAGTTTGCAGTGAGCTGAGACCATGACATCGCACTATAGCCTGGGTGACAGAGTGAGACTCTGTCTCAAAAAAAAAAAAAAAAAGACACATTTTAATTAGTGTTATTTGTGTTCTTTTCTTTAAATCTGGGAGTGCTATGCTCCACACCTCTGTAGTGAAAGGGATGAATACATTCTCCATTTGAAGAGAATTGCTTCATGACTGGAATCTAAGAAAAATAAATCTCATTAGATACTGCCGATGAAGAGTCAAACACTGCAAAACATTTGGAGATTTATTATTCTGAGTCAAATATGAATGGCCAATGCTCTGTGACACAGCCCTCAAGAGGTCCTAAGAACATACGCCCAAGGTGATTGGGGCACAGCCTAGTTTTGTACGTTTTAGAGAGACATGAAATATCAATCAAGGCCGGGCGCCGTGGCTCAAGCCTGTAATCCCAGCACTTTGGGAGGCCGAGACGGGTGGATCACGAGGTCAGGAGATCGAGACCATCCTGGCTAACATGGTGAAACCCCGTCTCTACTAAAATATACAAAAAAAAAAACTAGCCGGGTGAGGTGGCGGGCGCCTGTGGTCCCAGCTACTCGGGAGGCTGAGGCAGGAGAATGGCGTAAACCCGGGAGGCGGAGCTTGCGGTGAGCTGAGATCCGGCCACTGCACTCCAGCCTGGGCGACTGAGCAAAAAAAAAAAAAAAAAAAAAAAGAAATATCAATCAAATACATGTGAGATGTACGTACATTGATTCCATCTGGAAGGGTGGGGCAACGTGAATGCTGGGGATAGCGGGACTCCCAGGTCGTAGGTGCATTTAAAAATGTTCCAATTGGCAATTGGTTGTAAGAGTTATGATCAATAAAAAGGAATGTCTAGATTATGATTAGTGGTTGTGGAGACCAAGGTTTTATCATACAGATGAAGACTCTAAGTAGCAGGCTTCAGAGAGAATAGCTTGGAAATAGTTCTTATCAGATGTAAGATCTGTGTTGCTGTTAATACTGGTGGGCTTTTCCTGAATTCCGAGAGGGAGGAGGGTACAATGAGGCATGTCCAATACCCCTTCCATCATGGCCTGAGCACGTTTTTCAGGTTAACTTTAGCATGCCCTTGGCTGAGAGGAGGGTTTCATTCAGATGATTGGGGGAGCCTTAGAATTTTATTTTTTGGTTTACAGCACCGTGTTAGCTCCTGCTCAACACTTTTGCCCAGTGGTCCTGGCGGCTGTTGGTCAATGGTTTTGTGATCAGTACTGATGAAGATGCAGATGCTGAGGCAGGGAGGAACCTTTAGTCCTCGTGGGCAGATGAAATCAACACTCCCTGCTAAGAACTCGGCCCTGAACAAATAGTATAGGGAGGAAAATGGGCACTGTCCCTTTTCTGTGGAATCCAATTTGTGCAAGAGACAGAGAGAATTGCAGAGAATATACAGAAGGCACAAATTGACCCCCACCCAGCCCCTGTTGACTTCACTCCACCACATTTGCTAAGGAATGTAAAAAGTGATCATCAGAAGGAAGGTGCTTTGGGGCAATGTCTTTTGGAAAAATAAATAAATAAAGGAAATGAAATGAAATAAATAGAACAAAAGCAAGGTGCGTCAGCCTCCCAGAGGCATTTTCTTCACTATAAAGCACCTCAGTCCATTCACAGGCCCACAGTGTTTCCAGGCTATAACTGTAAGGACACCCATTCCTTACGAAATGCTCAGATATGCGTGGCTTTTAAGAAGCCTGCAGAGGAAAGCTTGAGTTTCTTAAACTGTTTTCTAGAGGGCTAAGTCCTGATGATTAATATTCATGACCACAGAAAGGAAATATTGTAGCACCCTGAGGTGACTTCCAAATCATCAAAGAGATTAAATTAAACTTAGAACCATTTTCATATTAAGGGCTATGTTATTCTATTCTGCTACTTTGCAAACTGACAATTCATGTATTCTGCCACATTCTTATGCTAATCTCCCTGC
Source organism: Piliocolobus tephrosceles (assembly GCF_002776525.5). Taxonomy (NCBI): domain Eukaryota; kingdom Metazoa; phylum Chordata; class Mammalia; order Primates; family Cercopithecidae; genus Piliocolobus; species Piliocolobus tephrosceles. The sequence continues at coordinate 105,077,558 of NC_045440.1, read as the reverse complement.
TTTCAATTATTCTGGATAAATTGGAATTTACTGCAGGATCTCACAGAGCTTCCCATTCTATTTTTTTTTTTTTCTTTTTTTCGCTTCCTCTTTGAAAAGCCACACTCCTCAAGCCTTGTGACTGCTGCGGGAAGCTTTGTGCCTGTGTCTGGCCGTCTTTTCTTTCTTGTGGCTGGTCTGCAGCACTTAGGAGAATGTTCCTTTGCTTCAGAGGAGTCACTGTCAAGTTTCTATTTTGTGCTTTTCTAAATATCTGTTAGAAAGTGATGAGTTGGGGGCAAGCTATGGACCAGGAGAACCATCAACAAATTAAGGTTCTATTTGTTAATATGAGTTAACACCTGTAACTTGGTAACAAGTGTTGATACATACATTCTTAGCTGGATCCATGTCCCTCCACAACTGAGAAATTCAAGCAATTTAAAGAAAAATACGAATTTCTGATTGTTCACCTACAAACACCAGTAACTGGTCTGGGTGAAGACTGGGGTGAAAACAAGTTTATAATTAATTAAGCTTGACAATGAATGGGGTGCTGAACTCCAACTCATAAATTTTCTAGTTGCTCTTCCCTGACATTGCTTCCTGTGGTTTAGCTTTAGTATCCACAGAATAGTGCTTGTAGTGACAAGCTGAAATTGTTTTGTATTTCATAACATTGGTAGGGAAAAACTCTAAAATTTATGGGACTACTGTGGATTCTGTGTAGCTCTGAATCATACCAGATTAGTTCCCCTCTGGCGGCTATAACAATGTTTAAGAAAGCCAGTCGCTTAAAAATACAATTATTATCTTATAGTTCTTGAGGTCAGAAGTCTGAAATCAGTTTCATTGGGCTAAAACTAAGGTTTCCTCAGGGGTGTGTTCCTTCTGGAGGCTGTTGGGGAGAATTCTTTCCCCTGCCTTTCCCCAATTCTAGAAGCTTACTAAGTTCCTTGGCCTATGGCCCTCTTCATCCATCTTCAAAGGCAGCAACAGCAGATTGAAGCCTTCTCAGGCTGCCATCCTCTGTGTATTTTACTCTGCTTTTCTCTTCCACTTAAAAAGATCCTGGGATTAACACTGGGACCATGTGAATAATTCAGGGGAATTTTTCCTTCCATCTCAATATTCTTAATGTAATCACATCTTCAAAGTTTGTCTTCCTGTACAAGTTAATGTATTCACAGGTTTCAGCGATTTGGATGTAGACATCTTTGGGGGCCATCATTCAGTCTGCCACATACGCCAAAATGCAATTGTGTTCCTTTTTAAAGAAAATATTTTTGTGCTAGATCAACATCTGGGTGAATGAGCAAAACCATGTGCAAATTTATTTTTAGGACCTCAAATGAACATTTTTACATTCATGTGTTTATTTTATTTTTTATACTTTTTTTCTTTTTTTTTAAATTGTACTTTAGGTTCTGGGATACAAGCGCAGAACGTGCAGGTTTGTTACATAGGTATACATGTGCCATGGTGGTTTGCTGCACCCATCAACCCGTCATTTACATTAGGTATTTCTCCTAATGCCATCCCTCCCCTCGCCCAGCACCCCACAACAGGCCCCGCCCGGTGTGTGTTGTTCCGCTCCCTGTGCCATATATTCTCATTGTTCAGTTCCCACCTATGAGTGAGAACATGCGGTGTTTGGTTTTCTGTTCCTGTGTTAGTTTGCTGAGAATGATGGTTTCCAGCTTCATCCACGTCCCTGTAAAGGACACGAAATTATTCTTTTTTATGGCTACGTAGTATTCTATGGTATATATATGCTACATTTTCTTTATCCAGTCTAACATTGATGGGCATTTGGGTTGGTTCCAAGTCTTTACTATTGTGAATAGTGTTGCAATAAATATACATGTGTGTGTGTCTTTATAGTAGAATGATTTATAATCCTTTGGGTATATACCTAGTAATGGGATTTCTGGGTCAAATGGTATTTCTAGTTCTAGGTCCTTAAGGAATCGCCACACTGTGTTCCACGATGATTGAACTAATTTATGTTCCCACCAATAGTGTAAAAGGATTCCTATTTCTTCACATCCTCTCCAGCATCTGTTGTTTTCTGACTTTTTAATGATCACCATTCTAACTGGCATGAGATGGTATATCATTGTGGTTTTGCTTTGCATTTCTTTAATGACCAGTGATGATGAGCTTTTTTTCATATGTTTGTTGGCCACATAAATGTCTTCTTTTGAGAAGTGTCTGTTTATATCCTTTGCCCACTTTTTGATGGGGTTGTTTTTTTCTTGTAAATTTGTTTAAGTTTCTTGTAGATTCTGGATATTAGCCCTTTGTCAGATGAGCAGATTGCAAAAATTTTCTCCCATTCTGTAGGTTGCCTGTTCACTCTGATGATAGTTTCTTTTGCTGTGCAGAAGCTCTTTAGTTTAATTAGACCCCATTTGTCCATGTTGGTTTTTGTTACCATTGCTTTTGGTGTTTTCATCATGAAGTCTTTGCCCATAGGCATGTCCTGAATGGTATTACCTAGGTTTTCTTCTCGGGTTTTTATGGTTTCAGGTCTTACGTTGAAATCCTTAATCTATCTGGAGTTGATTTTTGTATGAGGTGTAAGGAAGGGGTCCAGTTTCAGTTTTCTGAATATCACTAGCCAGTTTTCCCAACACCATTTATTAAATAGGGAATCCTTTCCCCATTTCTTGTTTTTGTCAGGTTTGTCAAAGATCAGAGGGTTGTAGATGTGTGGTGTTAATTTTGAGGCCTCTGTTCTGTTCCATTGGTCTATATCTCTGTTTTGGTACCAGTACCATGCTGTTTTGGTTACTGTAGCCTTGTAGTATAGTTTGAAGTCAGGTAGCATGATGCCTCCAGCTTTGTTCTTTTTGCTTAGAATTGTCTTGGCTATACAGGCTCTTTTTTGCTTTCATATGAAATTTAAAGTACTTTTTTAATTCTGTGAAGAAAGTCAATGGTAGCTTGATGGGAAGAGCATTGAATCTATAAATTACTTTGGGCAGTATGGCCATTTTCATGATATTGATTCTTCCTACCATGAGCACGGAATGTTTTTCCATTTTTTAATGTCCTCTCTTATTTCCTTGAGCAGTGGTTTGTCATTCTCCTTGAAGAGGTTCTTCACATCCCTTCTACGTTGTATTCCTAGGTATTTTATTCTCTTTGTAACAATTATGAGTGGGAGCTTGCTCATGATTTTGCTCTCTGTCTGTGTATGATTGGTGTATAGGAATGCTTGTGATTTTTGCACATTGATTTTGTATCCTGAGACTTTGCTGAAATTGCTTATCAGCTGAAGGAGTTTTGGGGCTGAGACAATGGGGTTTTCTAATTATACAATCATGTCATCTTCTGCAAACAGAGATAATCTGACTTCCTCTCTTCTTATTTGAATACCCTTTATTTCTTTCTCTTGCCTGATTGCCCTGGCCAGAACTTCCAATGCTATGTTGAATAGGAATGGTGAGAGAGGGCATCCTTGTCTTGTGCCAGTTTTCAAAGGGAGTCCTTCCAGCTTTTGCCCATTCAGTGTGATATTGGCTGTGGATTTGTCATAAATAGCTCTTATTATTTTAAGGTATGTTCCATTAATACCTAGTTTATTGAGTGTTTTTAGCATGAAGGGGTTTTGAATTTTTTCAAAGGCCTTTTCTGCATCTATTGAGATGATCATGTGATTTTTGTCATTGGTCCTGTTTATGTGATGGATTATGTTTATTGATTTGCATATGTTGAACCAGCCTTGCATCCCAGGGATGAAGCTGACTTGATCGTGGTGGATAAGCTTTTTCATGTTCTGCCAGATTCGGTTTGTCAGTATTTTATTGAGGATTTTCACATCAATGCTCATCAGGGATATTGTCCTGAAATTTTCTTTTTTCCTGTTTCTCTGCCAGGTTTTGGTATCAGGATGATGCTGACCTCATAAAATGAGTTAGGTAGGAGTCCTTCTTTTTCTATTGTTTGGAGTAGTTTCAGAAGGAATGGTGCAAGCTCCTCCTTGTACCTCTGGTAGAATTCGGCTGTGAATCCATCTGATCCTGGGCTTTTTTTGTTGGTAGGCTATTAATTACTGCCTCAATTTCAAAATTTGTTATTCGACTATTCAAGGATTCAACTTCTTCCTGGTTTAGTCTTAGGAGGGTGTATGTGTCCAGGAATTTATCCATTTCTTCTAGATTTTTTAGTTTATTTCCATAGATGTGTTTATAGTATTCTCTGATGGTAGTTTGTATTTCTTTGGGAGCAGTGGGGATATCCCCTTTATCATTTTTTATTGTGCCAATTAGATTCTTCTCCCTTTTCTTCTTCATTAGTCTGGCCAGCAGTCTATCTATTTTGGTAATCTTTTCAAAAAACCAGCTCCTTGATTCATTGATTGTGTGTGTGTGTGTGTGTGTGTGTGTGTGTGTGTGTGTCCCTATCTCCTTCAGTTCTGCTCTGATCTTAGTTATTTCTTGTCTTCTGCTAGTTTTTGAATTTGTTTGCTCTTCTTTCTCTAGTTCTTTTGATTGTGATGTTAGGGTATCAATTTTAGATATTTCCTGGTTTCTACTGTGGGCATTTAGTGCTATAAATTTCCCTCTAAACACTGCTTTAGCTGTGTCCCAGAGATTCTGGTACATTGTGTCTTTGTTTTCATTGGTTTCAAAGAACTTATTTATTTCTGTCTTAATTTCATTATTTACCCACTAGTCATTCAGGAGCAGGTTGTTCAGTTTCCATGTACTTGTGCGGTTTTGAGTGAGTTTCTTAATCCTGAGTTCTAATTTGATTGCATTGTGGTCTGAGAGACTGTTTGTTGTGATTTCCATTCTTTTTCATTTGCCGAGGAGTGTTTTATTTCCAATTATGTGTTCGATTTTAGAACAAGTGTGATGTGGTGCTGAGAATGTATATTCTGTGATTTGGGGTGGAGAGTTCTGTAGATGTCCATTAGGTCTGCTTGGTCCAGAGCTGAGTTCAAGTCCTGAATATTCTTGTTAATTTTCTGTCTCGTTGATCTGTCTAATATTGACAGTGGAGTGTTAAAGTCTCCCACTATTATTGTGTGGGAGTCTAAGTCTCTTTGTAGGTCTCTAAGAACTTGGTTTATGAATCTGGGTGCTCCTGTATTGAGTGCATATATATTTAGGATAGTTAGCTCTTCTTGTTGTGTTGATCCCTTTACCATTATGTAATGCCCTTCTTTGTCTTTTTTGATCTTTGTTGGTTTAAAGTCTGTTTGATCAGAGATTAGGATTGTAACCTCTGCTCTTTTTTAATGTTTTTTTTTTTTTTTTTTTTTTTTT
>NC_045440.1:104994724-105072200 GCF_002776525.5 Piliocolobus tephrosceles | reverse complement strand
TAAAGTCTCCCACTATTATTGTGTGGGAGTCTAAGTCTCTTTGTAGGTCTCTAAGAACTTGGTTTATGAATCTGGGTGCTCCTGTATTGAGTGCATATATATTTAGGATAGTTAGCTCTTCTTGTTGTGTTGATCCCTTTACCATTATGTAATGCCCTTCTTTGTCTTTTTTGATCTTTGTTGGTTTAAAGTCTGTTTGATCAGAGATTAGGATTGTAACCTCTGCTCTTTTTTAATGTTTTTTTTTTTTTTTTTTTTTTTGCTTTCCATTTGTTTGGTAAATCTTCCTCCATCCCTTTATTTTGAGCCTATGTGTGTCTTTACATGTGAGATGCGTCTCCTAAATACATCACACTGATGGGTCTTGACTCTTTATCCAATTTGCCAGTCTGTGCCTTTTAATTGGAGGCATTTAGCTTATTTACAATTTAAGGTTAATATTGTTATATGTGAATTTGATCCTGTCATTATGATACTAGCTGGTTATTTTGCCCATTAGTTGATGTAGTTTCTTCATAGTGTTGATGGTCTTTGCATTTTGGTTTGTTTTTGCAGTGGTTGGTACCGGTTTTTCCTTTCCATAATTAGTTCTTCCTTTGGGAGCTCTTGTAAGGCAGGCCTGGTGGTGACAAAATCCCTCAGAATTTGCTTGTCTGTAAAGGATTTTATTTCTCCTTCTCTCTTGAAGCTTAGTTTGGCTGGATGTGAAATTCTGGGTTGAAAATGCTTTTCTTTAAAAATGTTGAATATTGGCCCTCACTAGCTGGTAAGGTTTCTGCAGAGAGATCCACTGTTAGTTTGATGGGCTTCCTTTGTGAGTAACTCAGCCTTTCTTTCTGGCTGCCTTTAACATTTCTTTCTTCATTTCAACCTTGATGAATCTGATGATTATATGCCTTGGGGTTGCTCTTCTCGAGGAGTATCTTTGTGGTGTTCTCTGTATTTCCTGAATTTGAATGTTGGCCTGTCTTGCTAGGTTGGGGAAGTTCTTCTGGATAATATTCTGAAGTGTGTTTACCAACTTGGTTCCATTCTCCCCATCATTTTCAGGTATACCAATCAAACGTAAGTTTGGTCTTTTCACATAGTCCCATATTTCTTGGAGGTTTTGCTCATTCCTTTTCATTCTTTTTTCTCTAACCTCGTCTTCATGCCTTATTTCATAAAGTTGACCATCAATCTCTGATACCCTTTCTTCTGCTAGATCGATTTGGCTATTGATACTTGCGTATGCTTCACAAAGTTCTCGTGCTATCTTTTTCAGCTCCATCAGGTCATTTATATTCTTCTCTAAACTGGTTATTCTAGTTAGCATTTCCTCTAACTTTTTATCAGGGTACTTAGTTTCCTTGCATTGGGTTAGAACATGCTTCTTTAGCTAGGAGGAGTTTGTTACTACCCACCTTCTGAAGCCTACTTCTGTCAATTTGTCAAACTCATTCTCCATCCAGTTTTATTCCCTTGCCCGTGAGGGGTTGTGATCCATTGGAGAATAAGAGGCTTTCTGGTTTTTGGAATTTTCAGACTTTTTGCACTGGTTTTTCCTCATCTTCGTGGATTTACCTACCTTTGGTCTTTGCTGTTGGTGACCTTCGGATGGATTTTTGCATGGTTGTCTTTTTTGGTGATATTGATGCTCTTGCTTTCTGTTTGTTGGTTTTCCTTCTAGCAGTCAGGCCCCTCTTCTGCAGGTCTGCTGGAGTTTGCTGGGGGTTCACTCCAGATCCTGTTTGCCTGGGTATCACCAGCAGAGGCTGCAGAACAGCAAAGATTGCTGCCTGCTCCTTCCTCTGGAAGCTTTATCCCAGACGGGCACCTGGCCAGATGCCAGCCAAAGCTCTCCTATATAAGGTGTCTGTCAACCCCTGCTGAGAGGTGTCTCCCAGTCAGGAGGCTCAGGAGTCAGGGACCCACTTGAGGAGGCAGTCTGTCTTTTAGCAGAGCTCAAGCACTGTGCTGGGAGATCACTGCTCTCTTCAGAGCCGGCAGGCAGGAATATTTAAGTCTGCTGAAGCTGCACCCACAGCTGCTCCTTCCCCCAGGTGCTCTGTCCCAGGGAGATGGGAGTTTTATCTATAAGACCCTGACTGGGGCTGCTGCCCTTCTTTCAGAGATGCCCAGCCCAGAGAGGAAGAATCTAAAGAGGCAGTCTGGCTACAGCAACTTTGTGCTGCTGTGGTGGGCTCTGCCCAGTCCAAACTTCCAGGTGACTCTGTTTATACTGCGAGGGGAAAACCACCTAGTCAACCCTCAGTAATGGTGGACGCCCCTCCCCACACCAAGCTGGAGCATCCCAGGTCAACTTCAGACTGCAGTGCTGGCAGTGAGAATTTCAAGCCAGTGGATCTTAGCTTGCTGGGGTCCTTGGGGGTGGGACCTGCTGAGCGAGACCACTTGGCTCCCTGGCTTCAGCCTCCTTTCCAGGGGAGGGAATAGCTCTGCCTCGCTGGGGTTCCAGGTGCCACTGAGGTATGAAAAAAAACTTCTGCAGCTAGCTTGGTGTCTGCCCAAATGGCCCTCCAGTTTTGTGCTTGAAACCCAGGGCCCTGGTGGCATAGGTACCTGAAGGAATCTCCCTGTCTGCAGGTTGTGAAGACCATGGGAAAAGCATACTAACTGGGCCAGAGTGCACCATTCCTCACAGCATGGCTTCCCTTGGCTAGGGGAGGGAGTTCCCCAACCCCTTGCACTTCCCAGGTGAGGCAACACCCCACCCTGCTTCTCCTTTTACCCTCCATGGGCTGTACCCACTGTCTAACCAGTCCCAGTGAGATGAACTGGGTACCTCAGTTGGAAATGCAGAAATCACCCATCTTCAGAGTTGGTCTTGCTGGGAGCTGCAGACTGGAGCTGTTCTTATTTGGCCATCTTGCCCGGGAACCTCATGTGTTTATTTTTAAGTGACAAATTTAGGAACATGATTTAGGCTCAATATTCTATTATCCCATCAAAAATCATTTCTCAGGAGTCTTAGGCCAGATCAGAACCCTGACCTTTCCTCATCTTACAGCAGATTCTCTCCTCCCATTGGTGGCCGAGGTCAGCCCACCACTCAAGAAGAAGAATTCTTCCTGTCCGACACAGTTCCTGTCCCTCAGCCGTGCTAGAGACAGGTCTGAATGCCCATACCCATCACAGCACAGGCTGTGTCTGAGGAAGGGGTCAACCAAGCAAGCGAGTGGCATCACTGATTCTACCATGAATGCTTAGATGTGTTCTGGCATCTTGAGGGGTGGAGGGAATGTTGACCTTAGGGATCCATGAATGAGACCACAGCACTCCCAGGGAGCTAATGTAGGAAGAAAATGGAATTACATTTGCCTCCCTTCTGTTCTCAAAAGTAACTAAGACCCTTGAAAGTTCCAAATTTTAACTACAGGATTCTCACTGACTATATGTATACATGCTGTGTTGCTTTATCTCTACAACTCAATGAAAATGATAGGCTTAGACAACATTAGATCATCTGTACCCAAAGCAAAGATGAAGAAGGAACCAAAGGAAGAATAGGCATGTGAGGGTGAGGCAGGAAAATAGAGTCGGGAGGCAGGGAACATAAGGCCAATTCACACTTCAGCTGTAACAGGAAATATCCTCTCCGTAGGGTGTACGCCATAAATGACTGTAACTTTAGTTCATCCTCTCCATTTACGTAGGGCGTACCCAGAGTAACCAGTGGAATCCTCTAGGGGGTATTTAAACTCCCAAAAATTCTGTAATGGGTCCTTTGAGCCCCTATGTTCAGGCCCGCTCCCACACTGTGGAGTGTACTTTCATTTTCAATACGTCTCTTCATTCCTTCTTTACTTTGTCTGTGTGTTTTAGCCAATTCTTTGTTCAAGATGCCAAGAACCTGGACACCCTCCACTTTTAACAAGAGTAGCCATCTTGGACAAAGCAGATTGATACTGCCTTTCCTTTTTAAAATTTCCGTTTTCCTTCTTTCCCGTCTCCTTGAGTCACAATTTTCTATTCTTCAGTGCCAAGCTCAACTTCCCCTTTTACAAATGCAGGGGTGTCACTGATTCTGCCATGAGTGCTTGGAAATGCTCTGGAATCTTGAGGGATGGAGGGATCCATGTATTAAGGGTAGAGACCCCCAGGTGAGGGCCTGGCTTCCAGTCACGATTCTGCTCCCTTAGTAGCTATGTGCCCTTGAGCAAGTTACTGAACGTCTCTGGCATCCATTTCCTGATTTGTGGATTGCAGCTCATTGAAACACCTAACTCATGGATGATTGTAAGTGTTAAATCAGTCATTACAAGTAAGGTGCCTAGAACAGTGACTGCATGGGCTATCACTCAATAATTGTTGGCTACCGTTATTATTGCCACAATTTCCAGAGCTGGGACAGGATGTCTTCCTACTAAATGAAGGGAGTTCATTTCCACTTTAATGGATAAAGTAATAGATAGAATCTTCCATTAACTTTTCATTTAAATTTTGTTAGTTATAAAATGTGTATTCACAAAGAAAAGGGAGGTGTCCCACTAAATCTCCAATTGGTGGAAATCACAGAAGAGATATTCTGGATTTTAGGACTCCTAGCTTTTTTACCTGCTATCTTTATCAGCAGAGATCAGCCTATCTGGGAACAAGCTAAAACTTCTGAGCTATGATGTTCCCAGGATGCAGATTAAAGAAATAATCATGTTTCCAGGAAAGAATGTAACTGGCCCCAGGAATTCCCCAAACCATGTTGACCTGAGCCCACAGTCACACATCATTCATTGGGACTGTTTGGGGGACAGTCTGTCTGGGTTTGTTCTTAAGTTCAAGTTAGAGCCTTTCGAAAAGAATCCAAAGGCTGACATCACGTTATCCTAGCAGTCCTTAGGGCTCTGACTTGAAAGACGAGGTTAGAATAATTTGTAATCAGCATTTTTACTACTTAGATGTTAATGATTGTTTCAAAAATACTTAGAGTCTACATACCTGTTATTTATTATTTATTTATTTATTTATTTATTTATTTATTATTACTATTTTTTGAGATGGAGTTTTGCTCTGTCGTCCAGGCTGGAGTGCAGTGGTACAATCTCAGCTCATTGCAGCCTCCGTCTCCCTGGTTCTCAAGAGATTCTCCTGCCTCAGCCTCCCAAGTAGCTGGGATTACAGGCGCCTGCTACCATGCCCAGCTACATATCTGTTGTTTTAGAGTCAAACTTTCCCTCCTAGTTGTGATTCAGGGTTAACTGACATTTTTTGATGACGGCATGGTGAACTTAAAAACACCCCAGTGTACATTTCATACCTTTTAAATGAGCGAAACCTGAAGGAAGGCATTTGGAAATATACTGGCAACCCACAACAGGAGAATTTGGTTTTGCTACTTTTAGCAGTATGGGAAAAAAAAATTTTCTGATTCACCCCTGTGATGAATAAGGCATACATATCTATATAGCAGCCAGATGAGGATGGGGAGCTATGGGGATGGGGGTAGCCATGCAAAAACAGCTTATCCTCCATGGGCACCAAATGAACACGCAAACTAATCCCCACTCATTTCCAGAGTGCCCACCATGATCAATTCAGACAACCAGCCTGTTCGTAGTTCTGCCACAGAGGATCACAATAAGGGCCAGGGAGACTTCCTTATATTATTTTTAGAAGCACATTCTGAGTACCGTTTGCATTTTTTTCCCCCAAAGACTGTTGTAAATAGACACTCTGTCACTTTTAATATGGTCCTTGGAGACCTGAAACACTGTGCTTTTCTGATTCTGGGGGAAATAAAGGAGGGGGTAGGGGAAGAGTTTCTAGTTCATCTCATATTACCCCCTAGGAATTCAGCTCCAAAACCTGTGTAATTCTCAATCATGAGCATGGACTACAGATGTGGGTCTAGAATGCAACTTAGATTTAGAGTTTCCTGGAAGAAACTCTTTAATGCAATTGCTTAGGCCAGTGACTTCCTCTAAGAACTGACTTTAGTGCATGCTTATCGGATGTTTGAGGTTTGTCCCTTTCTTATCAGGGGATTAATCTTATTGTTGCAAATCACACGATGGCTTAAGAGTTTAAGTCAAATCAAGTATGGTATCTGGCAAACATGAATGAGTGCTACATAGCTTCTTGTGCTTACTGGCAATCCTTGACATGCCCTGGTTTGCAGCTGCATCACTGTGTTATCTGCCTCCATCACCATAGAGTGTTATCCCTATGTGTCTGTGTCCAATTTTCCCTCTTCTTATAAAGACACCAGTTGTTGGATTAGGGAACACTGAAATCCGTGATGGTCTCATGTTGACTTGATAGCATCTGCAAAGACCCTATTTCCAAACAAAGTCACGTTCACAGGTTTCAGGTAGACATGTATTTTTGCAGGACACTATTCAACCTAGTACACAAGCACTATCTCATTTAATCCTCACAACAATCATGTTAGCCCCATTTTATGCATGAAGAAACAAATTACTTCCAGATCTTCATTTCCACTGTGTCCAACTCTTAATGGACCTCTCTGTTAAGATGTTGTACTGATATAAAGTCAATAATCCAAAAACAAATTCATCATTGCCCCAAACTCCCTACCACTCCCTTGTTTTAAATAGTCTTACTATCCATCCTCTAATCAAGTCAGAGGCATCTTTGGCACTCCTCCACCATCTATCTCCAAATTTAGACAGTCACCAGAGCTATGAAATTTGCCTCCTTGGTATTTTTTAACCTTTTCATTCCTGTGCATTCCTTCTGCCATTGTCTCATTTCAAGTCAGTGGTGGTACTCTTCACTTTTAGATATGAGCAATTAATAGTTTTCCAATCTTACGTAAAGTGCTCTGCAAAAGGCAGCTTCAGATGACTCCCTCCAAAGAGGCCTTTACCCTCCTAAACAGACATTCTGGAGTTACTGTGTTTCAGGCTTCACATTTCTAACCTATATTACTATAACTTTTTCCCAGTTATCTATTCTGCATATTGAAACCAACGCAAAAGTTACTGACTTAAAACAGCAATCATTTATTTAGCCCGTAAATCTGATATTTGGGCAGAACCATGGGATCTCATTTCTGTTCCATGCAGCATCAGCTGGGGTGGCTCGAAATTGCCTGGGAGCTGGAACAGCTGAGGCTGCTTGGACCCGGGACCTCCCTCTGTGTCTCTGTGTAGTCTCTCTCCTCCATGGTGGCTTTGGGGTGGCCAGACTCCTCACATGGCAGCTCAGGGCTTAAAAAGGGCAGGTCCGTCCCAAGAAAGAGAAACAGGCAGAGCTGTATCTCCTTTTATGATCTGACTTTGGAGGTCGCAGAGCATCACGTCTCCCATTCACCCCGCTCCAGGCAGTCACCGAGGTCTCTATGGTTCACCAAGACCTCCAGGCTCAAGGGGAGGGGACCTAGAGTTTACCTCGAGAAAGGCAGTGGCAAGGTTCTGGTAGATTGTGTGGGATTAGAAAGCCTATTGTGGACATTTTTGGAAAACACCATCTTCACAACACATTTCTAACAGTTCTTCCTGCCTCCCATCAGGTCCTCCCCCAATTCGGTTTTCTCCACTGATGCCAGAGTGATCTTTCAAGACCGAATATGATCATGTTAACTATGTTTCTCTCCTGCCTAAAATCTTTTGAGTATCTCCCCATTCCCTTTATTTATTTTTATCTTTAAATTTAATTTTAATTTTATTTATTTATTTATTTTATGAGATGGAGTCTCGCTGTGCTGCCCAGGCTGGAGTGCTCACTGCACTCAACTCACTGCAGTCTCCTGGGTTCAAGCAATTCTCTTGCCTCAGCCTCCTTAGTAGCTGGGATTGCAGGTGCACACCACCACGCCCAGCTAATTTTTGTATTTTTAATAGAGAACAGAGTTTTACCATGTTGGCCAGGCTGGTCTTGAACTCCTAACCTTGTGATCCGCCCTACTCGGCCTCCCTAAGTGCTGGGATTACAGGCATGAGCAACGCACCCAGCCTTTTTTTTTTTTTTTTTTTTTTTTTTTTTTTTGATGCGGAGTTTTTGCTCTTGTCGCCCAGATTGGAATGCAGTGGCGCGATCTCGGCTTACTGCAACCTCCACCTCCTGGGTTCAAGCTATTCTTCTGCCTCAGCCTCCCGAGTACTTGGGATTACAGGTGCCCACTATCATGCCCGGCTAATTTTTGTATGTTTGGTAGAGACGGGGTTTCACCACGTTGGCCAGGCTGATCTTGAACTCCTGACCTCAGCTGATCTGCCTGCCCCAGCCTCCCAAAGTGCTGGGATTACAGGCATGAGTGACCGTGCCCGGCCCCCATTCACTTTAAATGATGTCTAAATTTCTTAATGAGGCATATAACAGCCTTTGTGACTGGGTCCCCATCTCTCTCAAGACTCTCACATTTGTGACCTTTGAATGCTCCATGCCTCAGTTATATGTTAGCTGGAAGATACCAGAAGTCACCGTGGCCTCTCACATCCCACAGCCTTTTCTCATGCGGTGTCCTAGAGTGCACTCTTACCACGTCTCCCTCTCACTCCGTGGAGGTGTCTCCTCTGCCCCCCACACTCCAGTCCTATGCACTTAACTCTGTTGTTGATCTCCATCATAATAATGCTTTTTTTGTTGTTAATTTCAAGTAGATTGCTGTTTTGTAATCATGAATAACTCCACTGAAAGATATAATTACTTTATGATCTCTTCAACTGGATTTTACCATGTTGAGTGCTGGATATTTCTATAGCTCTATAAATGTTCTTAAACTTTCTTCCGAGACACAGTTAAATTACTTGGAAACAGTTTGAACTTTCCCGGTCTTGCTTTTCAGATTCATTAGCTGACATGCGAGCGGCACTCAGCTAGCACCGATTATTACCACTACTGAGGCCAAGCCTTTCTGACTAGCTGGTGCCCCACAAATCATGAGGCTCTCCCTCTGGCTGATGGAAACAGGCACACTTCTGGACCTTGTGGGAGGGCCAAGCACTCTTTCCTGTAATCCTTCCACTTGGTTCTTTTTTCCCAGTCCTGAGTAGTTTCTTCCCATGTGTAGACTGACTATGCTGACTACTTGAGGGAGACCTGCCACAGCTCTCTGGAGTTCCCTGTGTGCCACTCTCTCTTCTCTTTTACTCTGTCCAGTGATCACTAGCCACTTTGGTGTCTTCAGACTCTCAATGTCATCTGCTCATCAGTGAGTCCACCAGGCATCACAGAGGTCCCCGCTCCTGGCACTGTGGCTTGGAAACTCTCTCAAGTCATTAAGCTGGGGCCAAAATAGGACTTCCCTCTCACGTTTTCATTTTCTCAGGGATTACTGTCCTTTATTGCCCAGTTCCCAGCACCTGGTAAACTGTCGTTTCATGTCCATTGTTTTTTGGGTTTGTGGTTGCTGCTGCTTCAGGTGGGAGGGTAAGTTCAAGCCCTATGACTCCATCTTGGCCAGAAACCACACTCTCTACTCTCATGCCGATGTGTTTCTGTGTTGACCTATCCTGCTGCCACCTGTCCTGTGAGCTCCTTCAAGGTAGGACTGTGCTGATGCCAAGGGATTTAGCACCATTTTTGTGCTATTCATAAAGTCCGCAAATGTTTGTTGAATAAAGTAAGTGTTAGACTCCAAAACATACAAAGGTGAATAAGACAATATCTCTGTCTGGAGGAAACTTAGAAGCCGTTGGGAAGATAAATCTCATGAAGAAGCATTCCAGGCTATTTGTTTTGGGGGAAAAAAAAAAAAGAAAAGAAAAAGGAGGAACAGAGAAAACAGTCCAGATGAAGAGGGAGTCAGAGTAAGAGTCAGTCCTAGTGCAGATAGAACTTTCTTGAGGCACTACTTTCGTAGATGTTTTGTAACAAAAGGGTTCTGGTCAAACCAGTTTGAGAAAACCTGGTTTAAATAGATTTCAACAGGTCTCTTTACTGCAGGAATTACCAGAATCTTTAATATGTTCATGTGCATTGTGATGTTTTGAGAAGGGAATAAAGTAAGCAGTGTTTCCCAATACTGTTTTGATGATGGGATCTCTCTGATCTTAACACATCTTGGAAGGCTGACATTTCTTGGAAAGCGCATTGCAAGACACCTTTACAGCATCGCCAATGTGTGATTGTTCAGCCTTTGTTTCTGTATCTCCAATATCCATGAACCCACTTCTGCAGAGCAGCCTCTTGCTCTTCTGCTGTTGCACACCACAGAACATAAAGTTCTTCCCGTGTTAAGGCTACATCTAACTTCCCATAAGTCTTCAAGTTATAAAAGGGCATAGTGCTGGGTTATTTTAAATAGTAAGCTCCCCTAGTGTGCAGAGAGTGCAGTGTACAGATCTTGGACTCTCTCATTCCATTTAAGAATCACAGTATCTAGCTGGGTGCGGTGGCTCCCAGCTGTAATTTCCACACTTTTGGAGGCTGAGGCAGGAAGATCACTTGAGCCCAGGAGTTTTAGATCAGACTGGGCAACATACTGAGACTCTGTGTTTACAAAAATTTAAAAATTAGCCCAGTGTGGTGGCGCATGCCTGTGGTCTCAGCTACTCGGGAGGCTGAGGTGGAAGGATGGTTTGAGACCAGGAGGTCCGAAGTTTGCAGTGAGGTATCATCACGCCACTGCATTCCAGCCTGGGAGACAGAGTGAGACCCTGTCTCAAAGAGAAAACAAAGAATCACACTATCACAAAGGGACCAGTACACGAAGTGGTTCAGTGGTTTCAAACTCTATTTTCAGCAGCAAAAATGGTTCTTCACTTCTATGCGAAATACTGTTTTTTTAATCTATAATCTGAGGACAACCAGGTACTGCTGAACTTCTGTTGTCCATAGTCTGCTGTCAGAGAGCCTTGGGTGTCTAGTTTCCTGTTGGAATACCCTATATTTTGCAATGAAATATCTGGTTTCCTTCAGAGAAGAGGTTGAGCGTGAATTCTTGGAATTTTGCCTGCCCTCAGTTAATTGCACAACCTTGATCAGTGCAGACCTCAGTCCTCCCTTTCCAACATTCCAAGAGATTGTTTTTTCAAAGAGAAAAAGAAAAAAAAAATGTAGGCCACAGGGAAGCTGATAGGGGCTCTGGCCACAGCAGAGAGCTGTCTCAAACCTGGCACGGGCAGAGTCAGGGCTGGGCTCCTGGGTGTCCCAAAGCTCCGCATTTACCCAGAGACAAGAAAAGGACTTTTCAAGTTTAATTAAAAACAGGATGACCCTGCTAGGCCTCTCATTGACATTGCTAAAAATAAAGTAGGAAAGTAGCCTGGTCTCTTCATGGTTTAATCCCATTACATGTAGAAGGGGTGGGGACTGGAGCTAGTAAAAGACATGATTTGTCTCAGATGGCTGTCTGGGGTCGTGTTTATCTCCTCTGTGCTATGCAGTCCCAGATTTTAAAGTTCTGATACAATCAGCTCTCGGTTGTTGATGCCGTGGGAAGGGAGCAAAGGGACAGACAATCCTGCCACTGTGGCACTGCAGGGCTGTCACTCACTCACTCACTCACTCACTCTGGGGGCCACTGGGACTCGTCGCCTCGGCTCTCTGCTCACAGTTCTGGTACCACCCCTGACATTTATAAAGGCCTGGCTTTATAAATAACCCACTAATTCCTATTTGATCTGAGTGTCACGAAAGAGTTATATGTAAGCCCCTTGAAGAAGACCCCTACTTCTTCCTCATACCCACAACACACTCAGACATGGTGCCTCCCACCCCATTCCAGAAGCCCTGCTTGCACATATGTTCACATCGGGGCCTTCTGACTCTGT
This sequence comes from Piliocolobus tephrosceles, assembly GCF_002776525.5. NCBI lineage: Eukaryota > Metazoa > Chordata > Mammalia > Primates > Cercopithecidae > Piliocolobus > Piliocolobus tephrosceles. The sequence continues at coordinate 105,060,525 of NC_045440.1, read as the reverse complement.
TCATTTTGTGGAGGAAGTAGTGGGAGTTGTTTGTTTGTTGTATTAACTGATTCTCATTTCTCTGTGACAGCCTCACTCCTTTAGCCTAATACTGAATACCAAGACTCTGGAAGACTTTCCGTGGAGTGTGAGAGCTTCACACATTCATGTGTTTGTTTGAGCTTTCATTCATTTCTTCAACCAAGAGTGTTAAGGGAATAACCCCTAGATTACTACACAGTTGATTTGGCATCAGAATCCCAAGAAGAAGAGTTTCATGGGCCACAACCTTAGACCCTGAAAGTCCCAAAGAGTGCTCCAGACCAATAGGTTTTACTTGCCACCAGGGGACCCAGAGGTAGCCTAGGCAAGGGCTTTCATAACAGCTATCAAGGCATTGCTGGGATGGCTATACCCATCTAAATGGGGATCATTGAAAAATAAGATGTTTTTGGTGCCCCATGTGAGACCTCCCAACTCCTGTACTAGAAGATTGTGAGACATGAAATAAGAGAGAGCGGCCAGGCACAGTGGCTCATGCCTATATTTCCAGCACTTTGGGAGACTGAGGCAGGAAGATCTCTTAAGCCCAGGAGTTCGAGACCAGCTTAGGCAACATAGGGAAACCACATTTCTACAAATATTTTCTAAAAAACTAACTGGGCATGGTAGTGCATGCCTTTGGTCCCAGCAACTCAGGAGGCTGGGACAGGAGGATTGTCTGAGACCAGGAGGTCAAGGCTGCAGTGAGCCGTGACAGCATCACTGCACTCCAGCTTGGGCAACAGAATGAGACCTTGTCTCAAAAAAATAAATAAATAAATAAAAATAGAGAGCATATCAGTCTTGTTGACAATTGTATCTCCACCACTTAGCACATAGTAGACAATACACAATTATTAAATAATTTACAAATGACTAGTTTTCTTTTTTAAAATTTTACTTTAAGTTCTTGGATACATGTGCAGAATGTGTAGATTTGTTACATAGGTATACGTGTGCCATAGTGGTTAGCTGCACCCATCAACCCATCATCTAGGTTTTAAGCCCTGCATGCATTAGCTATTTGTCCTAATGTTCTCTCTCCCCTTGACCCCCACCCCACAGCTGGCCCCAGTGTGTGTTGTTCCCCTCCCTGTGTCCATGTGTTCTCATTGTTCAACTCCCACTTATGAGTGAGAACACGCGGTGTTCGGTTTTCTGTTCCTGTGTTATTTTGCTGAGGATGATGGCTTCCAGCTTCATCCATGTCCCTGCAAAGGACACGATCTCATTCCTTTTTATGGCTGCATAGTATTCCATGGTATATATGTGCCATATTTTCTTTATCCAGCCTATCATTGATGGACATTGGGGTTGATTACATATCTTTGCTATTGTAAATAGTGCTGCAGTAAACATACATGTGGATGTGTCTTTATAGTAGAATGATTTATAATCCTTTGGGTATATAGCCAGTAATGGGATTGCTGGGTCAAATGGTATTTCTGGTTCTAGATCATTGAGGAATCACCACACTGTCTTCCACAATGGTTGAATTGATTTATGTTCTCACCAACAGTGTAAAAGCATTCCTATTTCTCCATAGCCTCATCTGCATCTATTGTTTCTTGACTTTTTAATAATTACCATTGTGACTGGCGTGAGATGGTACCTCATTGTGGTTTTGATTTGCTTTTCTCTAATGATCACCGATGTTGAGCTTTTTTTTTTTTTTTCACGTTTCTTGGCTGCATAAATGTCTTCTTGAGAAGTGTCTGTTTATATTCTTTGCCTACTTTTTGATGGGGTTGTTTTTTTCTTGTAAATTTGTTTAAGTTCCTTGTAGATTCTGGATATTAGCCCTTTGTCAGATGGATAGATTGCAACAATTTTATCTCATTCTGTAGGTTGCCTGTTCACTCTGATGATAGTTTCTTTTGCTGTGCAGAAGCTCTTTGGTTTAATTAGGCCCCATTTGTCAGTTTTGGCTCTTTTTGCTTTTGGCAATTTCATCATGAAGTCTTTGCCCACACCTATGTCCTGAATGGTAATGCCTAGGTTTTCTTCTAGGATTTTTATGGTTTTGGGTTTTACATTTAAGTCTTTAATCTATTTTGAGTTAATTTTTGTATAAAGTGTAAGGAAGGGGTGCGGTTTCAGTTTTCTGCATATAACTACCCAGTTTTCCAGCACCATTTATTAAATAGGGAATCCTTTCGCCATTACTTGTTTTTGTCAGGTTTGTCAAAGATCCGATGGTTGTAGATGTGTGGTGTTATTTCTGAGGTCTCTGTTCTCTTCCATTGGTCTATATGTCTTTTTTGGTACCAGTACTGTGCTCTTTTGGTTACTGTAGCCTTGTAATATAGTTTGAAGTCAGGTAATGTGATGCCTCCAGCTTTGTTCTTTTTGCTTAGGATTGTCTTGGCTATACAGGCTCTTCTTTGGTTCCATATGAAATTAAAATTTTTTATACTAGTTCTGTGAAGAATGTCAGTGGTAGTTTGATGGGAATAGCATTGAATCTTTAAATTACTTTGGGCAGTATGGCCATTTTCACTATATTGATCTTTCCTATCCATGAGGATGGAATGTTTCTCCATTTGTTTATATTCTCTCTTATTTACTTGAGCAGTGTTTGTAATTCTCCTTGAAGAGATCTTTCACCTCCCTTGTTAGCTGTGTTCCTAGGTATTTTATTCTCTTTGTAGCAATTGTGAATGGCAGTTCATTTATTATTTGGATCTGCGCTTGTCTATTGTTGGTGTATAGGAATGCTTGTGATTTTTCCACATTGATTTTGTATCCTGAGACTTTGCTGAAGTTGCTTATCAGCTTAAGGAGTTTTGGGTCTGAGACGATGGGGCTTTCTAAGTATAGAATAATGTCATCTGCAAGCAGAGAAAATTTGACTTCCTCTCTTCTTATTTGAATACCCTTTATTTCTTTCTTTTGCCTGATTGCCCTGGCCAGAACTTCCAACTATGTTGAATAGGAATGGTGAGACAGGGCATACCTGTTTTGTGCCAGTCTTCGAGCTTTTGCCCATTCAGTATGTTATTGGCTGTGGGTTTGTCATAAGTAGCTCTTACCATTTTAAGATATGTTCCATCAGTACCTAGTTTATTGAGAGTTTTTAACATGAAGGCCTTTATCACAGGCCTTTTCTGATCTATTGAGATGATCATGTGGTTTTTGTCATTGGTTCTGTTTATATGATGGATTATGTTTATTGATTTGCATATGTTGAACCAGCCTTCATTCCAGGGATGAAGCCAACTTGATCATGGTGGATAAGCTTTTTTATGTGCTGCTGGATTTGGTTTGTCAGTATTTTATTGAGGATTTTTCCATCGACACTCTTCAAGGATATTGGCCTGAAGTTTTCTTTTTTTGTTGTTGTGTCTCTGCCAGGTATTGGTATCAAAATGATACTAGCCTCATAACATGAGTTAGGGAGGAGTCCCTCCTTTTCAATTGTTTGGAATAGTTCCAGGAAGAATCGTACCAACTCCCCTTTGTAGCTCTGGTAGAATTCGGCTGTGAATCCATCTGCTTCTGGGCTTTTTTTAGTTGGTAGGCTATTAATTACTGTCTCAATTTCGCAACTTGTTATTGGTCTATTCAGGGATTTAACTTCTTTCTGGTTTAGCCTTGGGAGGATGTATGTGTTCAGGAATTTATACATTTCTTCTAGATTTTCCAATTTATTTGCCTAGAGATATTTATAGTATTCTCTGATGGTAGTTTATATTTTTGTGGTGTCAGTGGTGATATACCCTTTATCATTTTTATTGTATCTATTTGATTCTTCTCTCTTTTCCTCTTTATTAGTCTAGCTAGTGGTCTATTTTGTTAATATTTTCAAAAAAACAGCTCCTGGATTCATTGATTTTTTGAAGGGTTTTTTGTGTCTCTGTTTCTTTCAGTTCTGCTCTAATCTTAGTTATTTCTTGTCTTCAGCTAGCTTTTGGATTTGTTTGCTCTTGCTTCCCTAGCTCTTTTAATTGTGATGTTAGGGTGGCGATTTGAGATCCGTCTAGCTTTCTGATGTGGGCATTTAGTGCTATAAATTTCCCTCTTAACACTGCTTTTAGCTGTCTTTTGTTTCTGGTATGTTGCAAATGACTAGTTTTCAATTCTCTGAACACCACTGACTGCAAATAAGGAAGGCAACAGAGGTAAATTTGGGAAATGAATGTAAATAGGAAAATCAAATTTAATGACACTTCCATCTTTTGTTGCTCATTGGAGAAATACAGATCCCTAAACACTGTGAGGCCTCAGTGGTCTTTCCCTGCTTGCTCTAGAGCCGCATCATGTACTGTATGCCCCTACACTCTGTTGAGCTCCTTGCCATGCTCCCACCCTGGGCTTCCACGTGGTGGTTCCATCATCCCTGACTTATTTAAGCCCTATACTTTCTTCACATCTTTACTCAATCCTCAGTCCTCAGAGAAGCCTACCCTAACCCTCCTGGCAAAAACTAACTCTCCCACTGTGTCATCACAGAAGCCATGCACTCTTCTTTCTAGCACTTTTCTCAACAATGGTTTATATGTATTTCTTTATTTTACTAATGTCTGCCTTATTTCACAGCAAAAACCATAAGGGAAAGGATTAGATCAATGTCAATACCTGGTACACAGTAGTTGCTTATACATATTTGATGCATGACTGAGTGAGTGGATGGATGAAGAGGCAGTCACCTAAGAGCAGGGATTTCCATGACCTGGGGTCCATGGATCAGCTTCTAAATCCCCAAACCTGAGATCATCCACAGTGATGGGTGGGTTTGCATGGTTTCTAAGGGAAAAGCTCAAAGCTTTTGACGGATTAAAAATATTTAAGGGGTTTCACATGAATATGTTTAATTATGTGAAGAGAGAGAGAAGAAAAAGAAAAGAGGAAACTGAAAAAAACATTTAAAAGGATAAAGGGGAACTTTGTAAATTGGAGCAGTGCAGAAGAAAAGTGAGAGAGGGGATAGAATGAGAGGGCAACTAGGGGACAGTTATTCCTGAATAAATTCTCTAAACTAAGTGAGGTTGACTGTATTCAAGACCCTATGTTAGGCACTATCAGGGGTTCAAAAAATAGCTAGATGTGACTGCTACCCTCACTCTAAAAGGAGAACATCCTGGGTATGAGTTCAGGGTAAATGGAAGGAAGTAATACAAGAGAGGCTGAGATGGAGCCCTTTGCTAGCCCAGAGGGAGGGAGATTACACATAGCAGTAGAAGAAGGGAAGATGATGGAAGGCTTCCTGGAGGAGGGTAACATTTCAATCTATTCTTAACACATGGATAAGAGTCCAAGGAGGAGGGGAGATGGGGTAGGTGAGCACTCAGATGAGAGAAGAATATAAACAAAGCTGCTTGTCCAGGACACCAAGGAGCGTATCATATTGTCAGACTCTTGACAACAGCCTTTGTGGAGCATCTGAGCTGGGAGACACCTCCTATGGCCAGTCACGGGCACAAAGCCAGTGGCATCTAGAAGTACCACATGAGACAACCTTACTGAGGCCAGACAGACATGGAGAAGGAACAATCCAGCCCCAAAGAAGACTGAGAATGAATAAATATGCAGCCCCCTTAAAACTTCTGGCAAAAATAAACTCATCCGTTGTCCATAAGTGCTCTTCCCCGCAATACCTCCGCAACTCCTGAAACTGCTCCGCGCTCTCTCCTTTAAAGAGATTGTGCTAATGTGATCCACAGGGACGCCAATTTCTAGATGTTGTGTTATTGTTGTCCTAAGATTCCTGGGCTTAAGAATTCACCAAATATTTAGATCATATGAGCTCGAAACATATGTGACGGGTGTGTATGTTTTCCTAGTTGGTGCCGATGCCCTTTTGACTAGGTCAAGAGTTACGAAAAGCTTCCACTGTGGGAGCAAAGCAAGCTGGGGAGAGGTTGCTAGACCTCAAGACTTTTGCTGGTGTGAAAAGACACCTGCTGTCTACTGTTACTAAATCTTCACCTGGGCCTGTTAAGTCTCAGGGCCTCTCTTCTCCCATTTGCAAAAACAGCTCCGTCTCTCTGGCCTTTCCTAGCTACCCCAAGAACTTAGGTGTCCCCGGCAGTGAGGCACATGGCACTACAGCCCCAGCACAGTTGGTGGAGTAGACCTGGGCTGGGATGACAGCAGGCAGGGGACCATGATGAGGAGGACAGACGATGGCTCTCTTCTTGTCTCCAGAGCACACTTCAGTGAGCATTTCTTGGGAATGAAATGGCTCAGCTTACCCCAGGGACACCCATTATCCTAGATAGTACCCTAACTCTGCGCTTTACCTCCCAGAACAAGTCGCTGCAGAGTCAGCTCTGGAGTTCAGTAAGCACGTTGGGTGGGTTTGAGACAGACTCAGGGAGCCTGTCCAGAGGCGTCCCTGAGGGACAGGATCAGCCTAAAGGCCAGAACACTGGGTGAGTCCGTTTTCATTCATATTTTGACTGAGATTAGAGTACTTACCCTACTTTATCCAGAATGTATAAGGGACTTCTGGCAGGACTCCTGAGCAAGATTGTAAAGCAGCTCAGTTGAACCTTCAATGTCTTTTTCTGCTCCCACCTTTCCCATTTGGAGGTGACTCCCCACAGCTGCTTTCCTTTCTCTGTCCTCTCCACCTGCCTGGCTGCCCCCAGAGCTCCAGAACTTTCTGAAATTTTCTGCCTACTCCCTGTCAAAATTTATTTTTTCTAAAACTTGTCCCCAAGACTGAGATGCCCAAAGTGACTCTGATTAGGAAAGTCATGATCTGGGGAAAAAAACAATGACTTTTCATTCCTCTTCCCAAATAAAAACTACCTTTGACCACAGAGGCCTTTGGGCCCTTACTGAGTCCCATGTGGAGGTCACAGGCAGTGAGGTGATAGTTTCAGTAGTGCTTACAAAACTCCACAGAATCCTCTTTCGCCCATCAGATGTCATAGCTGTACCTAGTTTAGCTCAGGCCTGAGGTTGTGTAATATTTCAGAGCTCTGATGGCAGGTGGTTTCCATCTCAGAACTACCTGGGAGCTTGCTGAGAAGGAACGTGAGACCATTGTCACACGCAGGGGGGAAAGCACTGGAATGGACTGGAAGTCTGCCTGGGGGAACATGTGGCACACACAGAGTGTCACATGTCTGTCATCCTTGAGGGGTCATTGTGGACTCTCAAGGGTCCATGATAGGCATCCACTTACCTCTCTAGCCTGAGGAATGTCATCTGCAGCCTTGCTCCTTAAAGTGGGGACCTTGCTTCTCAAAGCAGGGTCTTTAGAACAGCAGCATCAGCATCACACCGGAGCTCATTAAAAATACAGACTCTCAGCCCCACCCCTTCCCCCAGCACTACCCAATCAGATTCTGCATTTTAACAAGATTCCCAGGGGATTTGTATGCACATGAACAGTGGAGATGGCTAGGAGAGGTGGCTCATGTCTGTAATCCCAGCACTTTGGGAGACCGAGGTAGGAGAAGCTTGAGCCCAGGAGTTTGAGACCAGCTTGGGCAACATAGTGAGACCTCGTCTCTCCAAAAATAAATAAATAAATAAATAAATACATAAATAAATAAATAATTTTAAAAAATTAGCCGTGTGTGGTAGGGAGTACCTCTAGTCCCAGCTGCTTGGGAGGCTGAGATGGGAGGATTGCTTGAGCCTGTGAGATGGAGCCTGCAATGAGCTGTGAGTGTGCCACTACACTCTAGCCTGGGTGACAGAATGAGAGACCCTATCTCAAAAAACAAAAAACACTGGAGACACAGGGTCTTCCTGCTGGTTGTCCCTCCTGAAGGTCCTCACTGGAGGAGAACAAGCTTTGCAGGCCTAGCTTCTTCTACCTGTGCCGCCACATCTTATACCAATCAGTAGGGATGGGACCAGGTCCAATGCAGATGGGGACATTCCCTTCAACCCGCATTTGGGAGGTTTAATGATTGTGTGCCATACCGTTTCTCTGTCTTACCACCATGTTGCTTCTGTCCCCAGGCAATCTATAAGATGGTTTCCTCCGTAATGAAAATGCCTGAAGATGAGTCAACCCCAGAGAAAAGAACAGAAAAGATCTTCCGCCAGATGGACACCAATAGAGATGGTAGGAGGCGGGGGCTGCACTGCTTAGCTCAGATGAGGGTTGCTGGAAGGACTGGGGAGTCCATACTGGGAAGTGCCACTTGAGGCCCTTCATGCGAGTGGCTCATCCTCCAAGCCTCCCAAGTGGGTAGGAGGGGAGAGGACCAGGTGGCCACAGGAGAATTGAGCCCAGAATTGGGGAAAATGCCTTATTTCTAGTCTCTTCTATCCTCTTTGTAGGTCAACTTCTACCTCCAAGAAAACAGAATGGATCTTGTGGGGCAAGAATGAAGGGACCCAAGAAACCATTGTTAGCACAGACCCATCCTTGGGACAGGCTTAGGCCACAGCAGGCTGGGGCCCTGCAGTCCAGGTCATCAAAATGGGGAGAGGGTTGTTATTCTGTTGTTCTACCCAGGTGCTGACGGCCTTCACTCCAGCCTGCCGAAGGGGTTTTGTTGGAGTCTCCAGTGCGTGCACTGAGATGTTGTGTTTCCCAGAGACAGTGGGCTCCCACAGTCACTGGGGTGCCAGGGGTAGTGGTGAGGGAGTAAGGTGCCCAGCAGGTTCCCACCCTGATGGTGCCACCCACAATTCAAACCCAACAAAGTGAAAAAGAGAGTTGAATTTCAAACTTAACAGAAGGATTTTAGATCTTAAATTGCCAGAGAGAATACAGAAGGCCCAATTATCCTTGAATTTCAGATAAATAGCAAACAATTGTCAGGATTAGTATGCCAAACTAAAAAAGTCACTTGCTGTTTATCTGAAATTCAAAGTTAACGGGGCGTCCTGTATTTAATTTGCCAGATCTGGCAACGCTATTTAAATGTTATACTTGAGTGGAAAGCGCTCAGCTCAGGGCCAGGCTTGTAGCTCTTGCTGTTATTATCAGCTCACCCGATCTGTTCAGAGGCCCTGGCAATTCTTGTCAACATGTGCACATCCACTTGGGCTCCCACCTGGCGCTGATCTATAGAACAATAGAAGGCTTCGCCGTAGAGAGAGCCTCTGTCTCTTTTTATCCCCCGCCCAGGTACAGCTGCCTGAGAATCTGGGTTTGTGTGGTATGGGCCAATCTCCTTGCTTTGTTTCCTCCACAAAGGTGCCATTCCAGTTTGAAACATCCTATGTCCCTTTATTGGCTTTGATTTACAATGAATAGTTGTGACTAAACAAGCATGGGATTATTGTAATAGTTAACTTGTTGATGGTAAACTGCAGATTTTACTGGTACTCGAGAGCACAATGGGTTTGTGCTGTGTTCTAGGTCCAGACACCTCTTTAGGATAGGGCTAAAGGATGGGAGATCAGATGTCACAGGATAAAGCCCTAACTCTGTGTTGATCGTAGGCAATGAATTAGGGTCTCTCCCTTGGTTCTTTGCTGCTGTAGGATCGCAGAGCCCTGATTGAGTTAGCATTCTTAGAGCACAACTCACTGCTAAAGACCTGTGCCCTTCTAAGGGAAAACCTTGTGTTTAAAATTAAATTAAAATTTCAAAGGTTAGAGTTGGGGGAGGTGGGTGGGAGCCATAGAAGGAAGGAGGAAGAGGGGCTGTAATCTTAGCCCAACCAGGGGACTGGGTGCTTCAGCTCAGTGCTTGGCTACTGGACCCCAGAAATGAGGCCACTTGCACCCCTCCCTGTCTAGAGCAGAGCAGACCTCACCTAGAGTCTCCTACCCTTAGATTTAGCTTACCTGATGCTCTTGGAAACTAACCTCTGGCCTCTGATTTGAAGAGAAAAATCTGGGCCCACAGGCAGGTTCTCCTAGGAGCCAACTATGAAGCATGCAGACAGTTAACTGAAGAAAGCCAGATATCATGCCGAGCTCCAGGTCTGCCCCTGCTACCTCCAGCTGGTGCCTCCCAGAGCCAACCTCTGAGAGATTGCAGAGTGTTCGGAGACCACACCAGTCTCCCTTCTCTCGTGCCTTGCCAAGCTGGAAGAAGTCATCACCATTTTAACTACTGTGGACAGGGCAGGACTCATAAAAAATGGCCAGAACACAAACCTTGGAGGGGATCAGCTCTACAAATTAAAAATAAATTAATAAATACATCCCTATGGTTTTCCTTCATGGAGATAAAGTGGGTTTCGTTAAACAAGAACTAGGTTCTGGTGAGGAGGGAATTGTGGCTGAGGAGAAGATATGTTTGTTGGTGTTTCTGTTGGGGGAGGCCCCCTCCTGTCGGGTTTGGAATAAGTTGGGAAATAAAAGAGGACAGAGGTCAAAAGATAGAGAGACACTGGAGGCTATGGCTTAGCATGAGAGTCCAAGGGCGTGCTGAAAAACCCACAGGCGTGAAGAGCCAGGCAGGCCAGGTGCTGCCCTTGGAGGAGCAGATGGAAATAAATCCTCTCTGGGGCAGCTCCTTCCAAGTGAAAAAGGGAGGGCAAGGCTGGGCGAAGATGCCTGGCAATTCCTCCGAAATTTACCAATCTAGCATGTCACTTCACTCCCAGGGGCAGGGCAGACAAACAGGAAGGGTCCTTCTGGAATCACCAGGAATGAGGAAAGCCTTGCAGTCCCCCAACTCCTACCCCACCGCCCCGTCCTCTCCACAAGTGACAGAAGGGCCTTCCTGGAAAAGAATTCCATACATGCTCCAGCGTATGCAGAAAGGAAAGGTCACCGGGGTCTGAGTGGGAGCCCAGGCTGCTGAGCCTCCCTCCCTCCTCCAGCCATCAGGGTAGCAGGAGAGCACCCTAATTGAGAGGCAGAAACCCATGGGTTACCCTCTGCCTTGAACACATACCCTGCTCTTCCCCTGACCTCAGATGGAGGCACAGCTGTCTTCCCGTGGTGTTTGTGTAAACAAACACTTATGTCCACGACTTCTTCCCCAAGACAGGATGGGCTCTTGCAGCAAACCTAAGAACACAGAGTGGCGTGAAGAACACGAAGTGGCTCAGAAGGCTCCGGGGAGCATCATGGGAACCAACTGGGTGCAGCCAGGGCCCAGCTCGTTCTCATAAAGGCAGGAGGGCCACTTACTTTACAAATGCTGAGTGAGCCTCTCCAGGGCGCCTGGAGCCAGGAGGTCAGGGGCCAAGTCAGCATCATCCACCACCCTCTCCCCAGCCCCGGGCCCAGGGCCGGGCACACAGTGCACTCTCAGGCAGCGGTGTTTGATTGCCACGTGCACTGTCCTAAGTGCTGGCAATGCCATGGTGAACGAGGCAGCAGTGTTCCTGGAGAGTCCCCTGCGCTCTTCCCCGGGACAGGTAAGTGCTGTGTGTCACAGCGGCAGTGAGGCTGCAGGCAGAAGGTGAACCGACACTGCCCAGCACACAGTAGTGGGAAGGGTGTAAGCTCATGCAGCTGCCGCCAGCCACCACTCACCCGTCCTCTTGCTTCCTAGGAAAACTCTCCCTGGAAGAGTTCATCCGAGGGGCCAAAAGCGACCCGTCCATAGTGCGCCTCCTGCAGTGCGACCCGAGCAGTGCCGGCCAGTTCTGAGCCCTGCGCCCACCAATTGAATTGTAGAGCTGCTTGTGTTCCCTTTTGATTCTTCTTTTTAACAATTTTTTTTTTTTTGCCAAACAATATCAATGGTGATGCCGTCCCCTGTGCAGTCTGATGCGCCTTCCTCCGTGACGCCTTCAGCTTCTTTTGTCGTGGATGCTTCGTGGGAATGCCCAGAGCCCCAGTGTGCTTGTGGAGAGCATGGACAGAACATTTGTGGTGTTCATTGTTTGACGGTTTTTAATCGTTACTATTATTTTTTCTTTTGATTCTAATGTCTCTGTTCTAAAACCTAAGACTCGGGGGTGGGGGCAAAAGAAGGGAAACCCATCCAGTCCCGTGATTCTATTGCAAGCTTCAAGGGGCTTTTGTGTGAAAGACAAAACTCCCCGCCTGGGTCTGTTGTCATACATGCCGCTGTAGGGGTGATGGATGGCAGCGGATGCTGGATTCCCCAAGAACAAGTTACCCTCTGGGGTGAGGCTATTCCAGGGAGCTGGGACATTTCCCCATGGGGGCCCACTCCCCACTCTTCCCCAGCAGGTTGTAGTTTCTAAGCTGTGAACATTTCAAGGTAAATTAATAGAGGAGAGGAAAAAGATGGCTCAGCTATTTTTTCACAGGTTTACACTAGTTGAGCTAATATGCGTGTCTTTGGAAATTAAACATAAATGGTAACCTAGTTCAAAACCAGACCCATCTTGTTGCCTATTGTGATAAAATAAAAAGACTGCTGTATATAACATATTGGGTATTGCAGACCAAATTAAGTGTTTTGCCTTGTTTAAATGAAATGCATGTTTAGTGAGCACTAATACAATCTTATTCCAGAAGACTGTTTTTAGTAGCTTATTGTGAAGTAAGACAACTATAATGAATGTCTATGTCTTGTTTTGAAGTCATATCTGTCTTTGCACAAATGTACCAATCGACAAGTATATTTTATATATTCCATAAAAATACAAAGTAACCCTGACTAGGGCCCAACCTTAATTTTGAATGCGTTTCCAGAGTGGCCGTGCCTAGAAGGCAGATGCAGAACAGGTGGTAGTGGGACAGGACAATTGGAGCACAGGAATGTTAACATGTATTACGGGGGGCCAGGAGGGTGGTTTGCCTCCCAGGCCCAGCAGCCCATTGACAGCATTAGACTGGCGGCATGGTGCTTTTCTGAGCAGATCAATACTCTGCAGACTCGAAAAAAAAAAAAAAAATTGCATACATTCTTGGAACTTCCCAGTGGTTTAATCTGTGTGCGTGGTTAGGGAGCCAGGTCTGGAATATTCAGTTTCCCTGCCCCTGTTAAACAGTCAGAGGTTGTGCAGTCATCAAATTCATCATAAAGACAAGGGCAAGTGCATCTGTGGTTTCCAAGGTGCACTTGCCTTGGAAGTGCTTTGCTTTGGATGGAGAATCCAAAAGTATTTTCCATTGCTGTGCTCTTTGAATGCAGACTTCTATTTCCAGAAGTGACAGTGCAAGTCTGAGTTGCTGTTTGGTCTGGTGACCTCAGACACACTGATTTGAATTGAAAGCTAAGAGTAAAAATTTGCTGGTTACAGGCGAGTCATAGTCTCGCAAGTAGCTGGCAAAGGGAGGCCCAAATACTTGAGGTTGTTCATGGGGAATTTGCCCGTAAGAGAAGGCAGAGAAGTCCCCAGTGGGTATATTTATCGCCAAGCCACTTGCCGAAGAACAGGAACCATAGAAAGAGAGACATCATAACCAGGAGAAAAACGTGGCCGAGCATGCTAACCTCCAGGTTTCTATGTATGACTTGAGTCTGCTGTAACTGGTAGCAGAAATCCAAATTTGTATGGTAGACCAAAAAGAACCAGATCTGTAGGGTGAAACTTTGAGACCTAGACTCTGTAAAAATAATCCGAGTCTTCCCCCAGGGGTCAGTTCCTCACAGTGGTTCTGTACCAAGACTTGCCAAATTGCTCCATGGCCAAGTGTTAAAAGCTGTTTTTGAAAAATAGCGAATTAACCTAAGACACAGAAAGCAGACTGTGTGAGGAAACCCAGCATGCCCTATTGGCAGTGCTCAGGAGCTGAATCACACTTTTCTCTGCTCTGGATCGAAGTCCTAATTCCTTCCTTTAATTCTCCTTTGGTAGGTGGAATCAGTTAATGTTTTGAGAAACCTGCCCGGGCTCTGCCCTTAGTCAAGACATCTCGTTGAGCCAGACCCACTCTGTTCCTTGGAACCTAGAGCTGGAGTGAGGACTAGAGGTCTCCAGCTATTCCAGAAAGAAAAGTGAGCCACATGCAGGCCGATGAATGCTGATACTTCCAGAATGTATGGAAATGGTCCCTGTCCTGGCCTGCCACTGACCCTGTCTGTATTTTCTCGGAGGTGGTTTTTCTCCTTCTCCTTCCCAGGAAGGTCTTTGTATGTCAAATCCAACGCACTCAAGTTTGGCCAAGGGACTCCACAGCACCCAGAAGGCTGCATGCCTCAAGGTTTATGTTACTCCTCTGCTGGGCTGTTCATTGTCATTGCCGTGTTCAGGGACCTTTGGAAATAAAACCTATTCTGTCCCAAATGAAACCAGGCTGTGATGTTCAAGGGACTGGAATACAGTGGCTTATGACCTGAAGGATTCTATAGAGTGCTCGACTGTTCATACGTCGTTCAGAGTTGGTGGGGGCGGGGTGGGGACTGGGGGTGTTGTCCCATCCCATCAGTATGCCCACGGTGGATTTAATAATATCTAATTTATAAGTCATAGCCTGTGGAGTGGCCCGTATATCAGTTGACTGTGTAGCTCTTGCCTGGCATTAAAGCATGTTTTTGGTTTAACATGATTGTCTGGAACATGAGATTTTCATGCCGAAACTGCTGCCACAGCTGAATCTGTGCATTATTGAGGCTCTAGCTTCCGATACTGCCTTCCTCCTGGGTGTTCTTCCTGCCTAGAGCGACGCAAGGAACCAAGGTTTGTGAGTGGGGGATGAAAGAGGCTGCTGACCCCAGAGTTCTGTCCCAAGGCATCCTTGGTCTTCATATGGGCTTCCTGACATCCCTGCCTCCATGGTCTCCACTTTCTTCCCATCTCCTCCCCTTTCTCAAACTATAGTCCAAATGTTAAGTACAATAAAAGGAGAAACTGAGGCAACCTCCCCTTCAGTGGGATCTGGGTAAGCTTCAGGAAATAAATAATCTCTTCACCCCTCTCAACCTGAGAAGATTCAGCGAAAAAGGTGACATGAGACAGAGCCTACACTCTGAAAACCAGTTCCGATCACGGTGTTGGCTATTGCTGCTGTCATTGGCCTTGCCTCCAGCACAGGAGGCTGTTAATGTAGAGAAAAGGAGCTGCCAACTTGCTAACTTGAGTGTTAGCTATGGGAGAGCCTCACGGGCCAACTAGACCTTGTGTGGGGGGGTAGAGTTGCCCTCGAGGGAATCTTTTCCTACTGCACACAGTCAGCCACTATGGACCAGTGATGGCCCTGACACCATGAGTCCTGAGCATGAATAACACAAGTCTGATCCTGAGAAGGTGGCTGGGTGTGTCTCCAGTCTCATCAGAAGCCTGCCTACCAGCAACCTGGGAATTTCCAGCAAATTTCCAAACCCGAGGCTCCTATTTTCAGGGCATTTTCCTGCTGCCCCAACCCAACTGAGTCCCCACACATCCTAATTTGATACCCACCAGCTGAGGAAGAGTCCAAGTGTTCTCTCAGTCAAGGTAGAAAGGAGAGCACAAGAGCTGCCTTTGAAGGACTGGACCTCCTTCTCTTGCCTGGCTTGTCTTTGCCAGAAGCATGATGAATGCTTTCCCGAAAAATTCTGGTTTGGAGGTGGCCGAAGAAACAGAGAAAAAAACATTGAGTCTTATGTTTTCTAAGTCAGTAGAATATCGGTCAAATCCACCTGGAACAGATGATTGCATAGGGAAAAATGTTCAGGCTGAGGGTATCACCAATGATCTATTCGTTTCAAGCAGGATTCTCTACAGTTGAATGCTGACCACATGTCCAGGACTTAGGTCCTGGGCACTTGTGGTACTGGGTGCTAATGTAAAATGCATGGTCCCGTACACCCTTGGGGATGCACACAATGATTGCTCTGAGAGCATCCCAGTCTTGTTTCATGACTTCTTTTCTAACACTATTCCAGGAAATGGCTGACATTTTAATAGTTCTCTAAAAGAAATGGTGAAAATGCTTCAAAGTGCAGGGGTAGCAGGACCTTCCAACCCTTATTAAATACTCACCTCTGCTACCAATACATAATCCTCGTGAAGACAGACAGGTAAAGACACTGTCTCAAGATGTATTTTTTTTCCAGTACCAGTATTTAATCATTTTATTGGGTTCCCGTTGAGTGTCCAGTGGCGGCCGAACACAGAACCAAGCACTATATGCAATCTTGGAGGTAGGCATGGGGGTGGGGATGGTCGGGGTTATTAGCAAAGAAGCAAGAGACCAAGCTCACAGCCAATGCCTTGAAAACAATTACAAAGTAGCTTACACCTACATCCCATGGCAGAACAGAAATCAAGTTCTTTCCACAGTGGTCCATGAGGGGTGTTTGCTGCCAGGGATCAAGCGGGTGATGTTCACCTTGGTGCCTTTTCACCATCCTCTTCCTCTTTGTTGCTGCTTCTGGCTGATCAGAGGTCCCGCTGTAGAATTCAGGAGTCCCCAAAATTCATTCCTGAGTTTCTAAAATGAATCCCATGCACCCATTAAGAGAACTCAGAGACATACAGGGACGAAGGACTCCTGGGAAGAAAGGGTGTGTGGTACTAGGGTGATAGTGCAGAAAACCCACTCAGGGAAGTTAAGTGCAGCCTGACTGACTGTTTATTGGATACTTTTTAAAAGAAGGGGTCGGCCTTGCTCCAATCTTCCCTTAGGAGAACCTGCAGCTGAGAGCAGAGTGGCCTGCCAGGCTCCAGGTGCCATGCCTGTGGAGCTGCTCTGAGGCCATGCTCTCCCGGGAGGTGAATGGCTGCACACAGCAGGGGCGTTAGGACCATGGTTGTCTGTGGCAGGGGCATTAGGACTGGGCCTTCTTGCCCAGAGTGGGTCTCCTCCTGTGGGTGACCATTGCCTGGGGCTCCCCACTGACCTGGCTGAGACTTTCTGGGAACTGTGCTATGGTCTGAGACTTTTCCCACATGGACTTCCTCCAATAAATCTGCTAAACTTCTAATCTCATCATGTCATCTACATCTTGGAGGACCTCAAGTGACACAGCGACCTTGCCCTTAACCTTCCCATTGACCCCCCAGGAACAAAGAGCTCCAACCCTTGAGTCGGCAGCCTTCCCAAAGTGAGGATCATGGTGGTGACTTCTCATCGCATCCAGAATGTCTGAGGATAAGAGGGGTTTGTGTGTCTTAGGACTAGGGAGATGACAGCCCTGACTCTCCTAGGGGAAATGTTTGGCATTGTGCTGATAGACACCAGATCACTGTCCTTTTGCACCCCTCCTCCTATGAGGGCAGACTATGTCTAACTTGCTTCTCTCTCCAGCACATGGCAAAACATCAGGTCCAGAGTAATTGAACTGAATCAGTGTAGAGAGTGGAAGGTAAGAGCTGGTACTAGACTTCATGACAATGACAATTAGCCATCATCGCCTATCCAACCAGCATCTCATTCCAGGGAGCTGGGTGGCACACATGGCGAGCACCTAACAGCAGGACCGTGGCTGCCACAGGCCAAGGGGGAGGCTGTCTCGGGAGATGTGGAGACCAACTCGTGCCCTCAGCTGGACCTACCTGGGCAGCGGGGGAGAGCACCAAGACCTCCTGATAAGGCTGTGGAACACAGTCATGACAACACTCCTTGGGGCCCACTTCTAATCCCAGGATCTCTCCAGAAGGCTCTGCAGTGAGTGCTCCCTCCAGCCCCTCCCTTCCCAGCCCCTGGTCTAGGCATGGAGGCCACTGGAGATGCCGCTGGAGTTGAAGTCGGTCGAGAGAGGCTTCCTAAAGGCAAATGTTTAGCCAGGATTTGAAAGCTGTGGACATGGATAGACAGAGATGGGAAGATGTAGAGGAATGTAGAAACGCTGCTTGTTTGGAACAGAGCTGCTCTCGGGAGATAATCATGGACAGCGGTTAAAGAAGTGTGGGCAGCTCCGCAGAGTGGTGCCCACCAAGGAAACCCCAGCAGATACTGGAATAGTGCATGCAGGTGTTCACATTCAAGCCAACAGATCCTAAGGAGCCTATGGGTTCCAGGGCAAGAGACTGAGAAAACTGGAGTTTGAGCCACATGGTTTCAGCCTCCATGCGGAGGTTGGTGCAGGTGAACTAAGGAAGCAGAAAGCATTTGTGGAAATTCAAGGGCGAGCGAGTGTGCCTGGGAGAGAGCATGGGCAGAAGCAGGTGAACAGAACCAACTCCCTGCCCCAAGGGACTGGCCAAGAATAACCACCCTGGGGAGCCTGCCGTGGTCACACAGAAGCCTTGGAAGTTCTTCAGTCCTCTTCACATTTAACACTGGGGTGAAGCACAGCAAAGTAACTTTACCAGGAAATCCCTGCTCTGTTGAAGCCCAGGACCTGAAGGCGGGGTGGGCAGCTAGAATTTTCCCACATCACACAGAAACCTCTCTCCAACCAGGTAAAAATCCCCAATACTGGCCACGCAGAAAGCACCAGACACTGTTGTTTTACTCTTACGTTATGAATATTTATTTTTTTCTTCTTAAAAATGTACAAAAAATAAAATAACTGTATTTATAGTTTATAGATTCCCCCTCTCCCATTTACAAAACTATTAAGTTACATTTACCTTTTTTTAAAAACATGAGAGCAAATTGTACATATATCAATCTCCCTTGCTTGTCTTTAAGAAAGGGCCGTTCATAGCATTTGGCACAAACCCTCTATTTCTGTTGCGTTTTCATGATTTTAAATAAGAAGGAAAATAAACATTTGATTCACTTCACGCTTCCTAAGTTTCTGGGCAGGGACATGCCTTACTCTTTTAGAAACCAATTCCAAGATGACATCTGACTGCATTTTTCTGTTGGTCTCAACTTCTAAACACTCATAAAGTCTAAACAATTTGGAGATGTATGAGGAAAAACTCTTATTCTGTTCAGTTCAGACTTTGTTTAAAAAAAAAAAAAAAGAAAAGAAAAATGCTCATTTCACATGTCCATGATCTTCCACGGATTTTTTTAAGCTTATTTATTTGAGTTTGATTAATTTAAGGGACAAAAAAGAAGAGGCGGCAAGTTTTCCTATCTCTTTGGAGTGTTTTACTCGGGAAATTTTGCTCATCAAAGTTCAGCTAACATACACAGCGTACACAGCAAAGGCAAGCTGGGGTGCTCCGAAGACGCAGAGGGGAACCGATCGAAAGGGATGTGGCACTCGGCACCACCCTCTGGTGGCACTGGCCTCAAATCCCTTGTTGTGGCAATTGTCACCACTATGATTGCTCAAGGACTTAGGAAACATGCAGAGCATCTCCAATTCATCTTCTGCCTTAGGGCAGGACTGGCAAACAGTTTCATAAAGAGGCTGGAGGGAGAGGGGTAGGTTGCCTGTGTCAGGCTGCCAAATCTTTGTCTTTTTCCTACTCTGGAGTCCTATGCCCCAGCCCGAGTATTTGCCGTTGTTATGTCTGCCAATCGTGTTCGAAACTATTCCTAACCCTAGGAGCATGGGAAGTGCATAGTACGACATGTATTTCCAACACTGCATTTGTCCATCTCAGAACAGAGCCCCATTAGTACCCTGGAGGGTCCCCAAGCTGCTGGTCCAGGGCGTGGCAGTCAGAGTGGAGGAGGAGGGGACACACTGGAGCACAGCTGGATCCACGATGCAAACCTTTGGCACCACAGGAAGGGTTAACACACCCAGAGGACACACAGAAAGGTGACCCCTCACTGCCGCTCCGAGATCCTCTTGGGCACAGCACCTGCTCTCTGTCCCATTCAATTCCTCCGCAACCTCAAGGAGAAACAGCTGAGCTAGAAGCAGCCCCTCCATCCTGCTCTGCATCTCAGGGGCAGATGAGGTGGGAGCGCAGGAAGCCCTCCAGGTAAGAGTCAAAGTGCTTTACAAACAAATCTGGGCCATTGTAGAGAACCTGTCCTAGACCCAGGGCCTTGGGTGCAGGATGTGTCTAACTACCAAAAAGCTAGTGCTTCAGGCCACAAGGGCGAACGCAAACCCCTAAACCTGTCCCCTCAAAGAGAACAGCGGCCCATGATGGTTCATCATTTTGTGACTGTTTAGGGGAGTGTTTTTCTCTTCCAGCTCCCAGGGCGTGTAGCAGGAGACCACAGCTCCTCTCTCCCAGTCTGCCTCCTGAGGCTGTTTTCACGGGAGCCAGGTCTCTTGGCACATTCTTTCCCACTCACTTCCTTAAAACCCAGCATGCAGGAGTGAGGCAATCGCCCCTTTCCGTCTGGTGGCCCAGGATGAAGCCCCAGCTGGCCGACTCAGGGGCTTTGGCAGCAGGCCTTTTATAAGGCCACTTGAGATGAAGGGCTTGTAAACTGGGGGGCACGGCACAGTGTCCAGGATTCTCATGATAGCCAAGGAGCTCTGCAGCAGGCCCAGTCACAGGGCCCTGATGGCAAACCCCTGCAGAGGCTCTCCAGAAAGCTCAGGCTGTGCCCGCAGCCAAAGCTGGAGAAGGAGCTGGGGTCTCAGACAGGATGGCCTTTCCCACGAGATAGCTCAAAGGGAGAGTCAAGGAAAACACATCATTGTGAGATAAACGTGGTGGCCACGAAGGAGAGCCGTGCCCGTGGAGAGGGAGGGGGCTTCCTCTGGGGACAGGGAACGAGGCCCCAGGTACGCCCACTGCAGAGTCCATCTCGGCATCAGCTGCAGTCACCTTAACATTCCAAAGGCCCTCCCTAGCCCCGCATGTCTCCTGAACAGGCACAGAGGCAAAAACCCCTGTTAAAACGGTCTCCAGGTCTGTGTCTCCTCTAGGCCAGTGGCAGTAAACATGCCCACATACCACAGGTAAAATATATTATTACAATATTATAAACACTATGTACAATGCAGACAGGCAGACTTTATGTGTTACTTACTAATTACACGGTGGCCGATGATCTTCCTGTACAAGGCCTGGTGGCCACTTGCTGGGAACCCTGGAGGTGTTTAGCAAGACGACCTTCCCCAGAGCAACCTGAAGGTGTCTGAGCAGAAAGTGGGCATCCACCTCTCGCCTCACCTATGACTACTGCACCCAGAAGTAGCTCATGTTGTCCAGCCACTCGGGAGATGTGGAGGAGATCCTTTCTCAAGAAGGGATGGGAATTTTTTAGGCTGTTCGGGATGAGTGTTTCTCTTGAAGGGGGAATGCTGGACGGTCTCATCTGGAGCTAGCAGTGACCTGCAGAGTCCTGGAAGGCCTGGACTTGGACTCCAGGAAAAGGTGGACAATAAATAGGAATCCGACAGGCCTAAGGCACTTTCCTGAGGGGCTCAGGATTCAGCTCCGTGGTAGGTGCCAGTGGACGGGCCAAGCACACCGACAGTGGGGCCTGTCCCTTGGCCCACTCCCCAGCACAGTCTTGTAACAGCAGTTGTGAGATGGGGAAGATGGGTCTCCGGGTTCTGGGGCCGGGGCTTCTGTCTCTCCCAGGGAGGAACGCACTGAGAGCTCCAGCCAAAGCAGATGCCAAACCCAGGGCTAGATTTCCATGAGCGTGACCTTGAAGCCCTCCACCATGCTCTCCATGTTGAGGATGAAGGTGTCCTCGTTCGAGTAGTGCTCGATGATGTTGTCATCCATGTTCACCAAGATGCTGCCATGGAGAGGGGAGGGGTGTGAAAAACAAAGACGCGGTGAACAATGTGCCCAGGGGAAGGGGAGCTCCAGGCTGGGGGTTCTCGTAGCCATTCTTCTGCGGTGGAGGCTGGGAGGAGTGGAGGAGAGAGGACACAAGGCAGGGAAAGACCCTCATTCTGTTTTCTTTCTCCAAAAACTAGTTTGAGGAAAGCAAAGCCTCAATTTCTCAGAACTAACTTTCAACCCAACCTGCTTGCTTTATAGATGAGTAAACTGAGGCCCAGGGAAGTTAGGAAGCCCAGAATGACAGAGTTAATGATTACCAGGGCCAGGACCTAAATTATTAGGCCTCCTGACTCTTTTTCATTAAACCATATTGCCTCTCGAAAATGCATTTTTAAAAAGGCATTGCCTCTACTTTTAGGAGGAAGAGGAAAATAAGCAAGAATTGCAGCTACCCTTTTTTGAGCATGTTGACCTTGTATTTAGTTCTCACAGTGACTGTGAAGGTAGGTGTCAGCATCGCCATTTTGCAAATGAGAAAACTGAGCTCAACAAGGTTAAATTGTTTCCCCAAGTTCATTCAGGTAGTGCATGGCTGAGCTTGATTTTGAAATTAGCTTTACCTCATTCTGACACTTGTACTTTACCACCTATGACCTACTCCTTGGCTAACTATCCCTGGTAGAGTTTTAAGAAAGCCAACAGCTTCCAAAGACTTCCATAATTTCTTTAAGCCAATTTCATGATTTGAAGTCAGACGGATGCTAGTTTGAGAATGAACCACTGATTCTATCATTTTACAGTTATGTGTCAGCAGGCAAGCTGTTTAGCCTTTCAGAGCCTCAGTTTATTCTTCTGTAAAAATAAGAACAGTCACCCAGCTTTAAAGGATTGTTTATAGGATAAAAACATTTAGCACAAGACCTGACAAGAGCCTGATGAAAGCAAAATGTTATCATCAGCATGTACCTCTGCACTGAGAATTTCTGCTCGGCAATAAGACTGTGAGACACCACTCAAATCTCACTGTCAGAGGAGTACACCCAGCCTACTACACTGACCTCGGCAAGAAGTATAATGTGCATTTTAGTGAATTTTCCAACAAGAGCTCAGGTGGAAAGGGTTTCCTGTCGGATCCTCCAATCAACCAACAGGACTCATCACTCAGAGAGCCTCAGCTTCCCAGATAATCCAATTTCCTTTATGAAAGTGATCCAGAGAAGAGTTGAAAGACTCATCTTCTGCTTTT
Source organism: Piliocolobus tephrosceles (assembly GCF_002776525.5). NCBI lineage: Eukaryota > Metazoa > Chordata > Mammalia > Primates > Cercopithecidae > Piliocolobus > Piliocolobus tephrosceles. The sequence goes on along the minus strand of NC_045440.1, from coordinate 105,038,040 downwards.
TGTAGGAAAATACCCCAGAAGCTGAGTCAACAGATACCCTCTCCTGGCACTTATGTTAGCTCCTGTGGCCCCTACTCTTAGACCCTTACACATAGGAAGCCCACACAGAAAGTCAGACGGCAGAACATGGGAGCTAAGCACTTGAGCTTTGAGGACACAGACTTGGGTTCAAATCTGTGCTCTACCTACTGAACATGAGACCTTGGGTGAGATGCTCAAGCCCCTCTGGCTTGCTTTCCTCATCAATAAATCAGAGATAAGAGATTCCACCTCATAGAGTGGTGAGAATTAAATAGAGAAATACATGTAAAGTACTTAGGAAGGGACCACGAACCTACTGAACACCCAGTAAATATGACCTATTGTTCTTAACAATGAGAACACACAGGTCCAATGATCATTTGAGAACATTTTCTTGATAATTACCTTAGAAGAATCCCCTATGTTCCAAACCATTTTTTGTTCCTAGTATGCCACCCAGAAACCAACCCCAAGGGCCATACGTGATTCCCTACAAACTCCACTCCCTGCACAAAGGTGACTTAGGCATTCTCACCAGTGTCCTCAGCACCTCCAGACCTCTGTGGTCTTCCTGCCCATCTTGTCATTGCAATAGGGCATCTCAGCTGACATAGTGCCAGTGCACTGCCTCCCTCCTTCCCTCTCTCCCTAAAGATCTTCCAAACCCAATCTGCTCTGCAATTCTCTGGAAGAAGGACACAATTTTTATGAAAAGTAGGCAACAGACCTAACAAAAGACAGGCATCATTTTATTTTTAAGGCATCATGTGGACTTATCTGATTTGAAAGTCAATTTAAGTTCAGTTTCTTTCTTACCCTTTTTTGCTTTTCTTGTAAAGCTTTGCTATCTTCTCCACAGGCAGCCCATATTTCTCAGATATCTGTAATACCAATAACAAGAAGGCAGATGAGCACAGAAGGACGCCCAACTGGAAGCAAGGGGGAAAGTTCCAATTTCACTCCCTTGGCCATTTTCCCAGGAATAGAGTGCTCTTCACTCATGAGTCAAACTCTCAAAACACTCATTTATGAGCCTCTCCCTTTGGATAGACTTTAAATCATTCAACAAAAAATTCAGCCTCGTGGGAATTCAATCTATGATAAAAGTAGCATTACAAGTCAGTCAGAAAAAGATGGACTGTAACTATGATGTTGGATGAAATAGCCAACGAGAAAAAATTTAACAAGTTACATTGGTTTCCTTCTCTACTCCTTACACCAAAATACATTTGATACGGATCAAAGATTTACATGTGAAAGATGAACCCATAAAAGTAGAGGAAGAAACCATGAGTTAAGTTTTTGGATAGCTGTCATCTTAAAGTAAGGAAGATCTTTCTAAACAAGACATGAAACCTGAAGAAAAAGGTCAAAAGGTTAATAAAAACAATGCAACTTTAAAAATGCAGTACAGGAAAAAAAAAAAAAAAAAAAAACCTAAAATGCTAAAGACAAAAAACACACTGGGAAACATTTTTGCAACACAAATGACAGACATGGAACTAACTTCCTTAAGTTAAAAAGAACTGCAAATCAAAAAAAAGATCAGCAATTCAATGAACAAAGGAAGAAAAAACCTGAAGAAGCAATTCACAGAAGAAAAGTAATTGGACAGTGAGCATATAAAAAAGTGTACCACACAGTCATAATTTAAAATTTTCAAATTAAAGCAAAGTGGGACACTACTTTTATTTATTTTTATTTATTTATTTATTTTGTCGAGATGGAATCTTGCTCTGGTGCCCAAGCTGGAATGCAGTGGTGTGATCTCGGCTCACTGCAACCTCTGCCTCCCAGGTTCAAGTGATTCTCCCGCCTCAGCCTCTGGAGTAGCTGGGCCTACAGGTGCACACACCACACCCAGCTCATTTTTGTATTTTTAGTAGAGACGGGGTTTCACCATGTTGACCAGACTGGTCTTGAACTCCTGACCTTGTGATCCACCCACCTCGGCCTCCCAAAGTCCTGGGATTACAGGCATGAGCCACCGTGCCCAGCCTATTTTTCAAACTAACAAACAACTAAAACTTGATAATACAGCATCAGCCAGACTATAAGAAACAGCAGTTCTCTCAGATGTTACTCTCAGATGCAAGAATAACATGCTCAACCTCTTGGAAAGAAATTTGGCAGAAGCTATTACAATTTAAAATGCATATATCCTTTGACCCACATATTCCATATCTAGTAATCAGGTCTACAGAAATACATTCAGATGTACACAAAGATTTCCAAAGCATCACTGTTTAGAATAGAGAAAACTGCATATAACAAACATCCATTAAACACATTTTAATCATTCACACTTAAAACTCATGCAGTCATCAAAAGAAATGTGGGAAGCCTATATGAATTCACATTAACAAAAATATTCTTAACATATTGAGGAGAAAATACCAAGTTGCAAAACTGTGTTTATAGTGTGATCCCACTTGTATTTATATATATATATATGTAAGTACACAGAATATTTGAAGGACCCACCAACATATTAACAGGGACTACCACTGAAGAATGGACAGAAACAAGGAGACCCTTTTACTTTTTATTTTGAAAAATTCTATTCTATTTATTTTTACAATCATTGTGTTTCACTTTTATAAAAATAAAGTAGTAATAGTTTACAGATGGATTCGGGAAAGCCCTGCCCTAAATGTCTTTCGTACCCTCTCTGCTCCCAAATCAAATCTGTCTGCCCCTTCTGAGCCCAGCAGCTGGTGGGGCTCACAGGCAGCTGAGAAAGGTGAAGTTTGAAATGTGGATTATTGGAAAGTCTAGCAGAGGCTGGAAAGAGAGGCTGAAGAGATCTAGAGCAGAGCTGGAGGAGCTTTGGATCCTAAGAAGAGTTCACTCTACAGAGAATCACAGATTCTCACTCTTCCAACTATCTCACCCCACAGGAAGAACTCCCCATCCCCTAATAAGGCCCAAAGGCACGGAACAGGTGAGCAGAGCTGGGAGAGCAAAAAGAGACTATGACCGAGCAGCGGGCCTGACAGACATCACTAATCCACCACTGATGAGATTCTCTCACAGCCACACCTGAGCCAAACGAGCCAAGGATGAAAAACGACACATCCAGTGGGGGCCTTTGGACTGCAAAGAAAATTGGCAGAACTTCTGTTGGAGCTATCCATTTGAACAGAACATAAAAGAGCACTTAAGAAAAACAGAACACTTGTGAAGCACACACATGCGAAATTCTGATATACAAATATGATTATTGATCTAAACATTGTTTTAAGTTGAGCAAATGAATAAAAGGATAGGTGGTCAATTTAGCAAACTTAATAGTGTCAGGAAAAATCAAGTCAAAAACAATTTCAAAGTGCAAAGCAAAAGGATAGAGCATAGATGGAAATTATGACGGAAAAGAAGAAAGACAAAAACATCCTGGAACTTCCCAGACAGAAAGAGCAAGTTACCCCAAAAAAGGATAAGCCTGGCTTCAGTCTTCTCATCTCAACACTAGAAACCAAACGACAGTGGACAGGAACTCTTACAGACTGCAGGGAAAAAGTATTTCACTCCATAAATTCTATACACCAACAAGCTATCTCTCACTTATCAGGGTGAAAGAGCAGTGTATTTCACCCAAATATCCCACTTGAAAAAATACAGTTGGCCCTCACTATCTCCAGGTTCTGCGTTCTTGGATTCAATCAGCCATGGATTGAAAATATTAGAAAAATATGAAAAATAAAAGTACAATGGCAAAAAGTAATATGAATCAAAACAATACAGTGTAACAATTATTTGCATGGCCTTTACAATGTATTACGTATTACAAGTAATCTAGAGATTATTTAAAGTACATGGGAGGATGTGTGTGTGTTACAGGCAAATATCTATGCCATTTTACATGAGGGACTTGAGCATCTGTGGATTTGGGTTTGGAGGAGGTATCCTGGAACCAATCCTCCCGAGGACCTCAAGGGACCACTAGACTCACAAAAGAGCTCCATCCAAATAGAAAATGCATCCAAATGGAGACATCAAACTAGGGAAAGAGAAAGTAAAAAAGCCACCAGTGTCATGCTGTAAACTTGAGTATACATAGCAGGGGTGTCCAATCTTTTGGCTTCCCTGCACTACACTGAAAGAAGAATTGTCTTGGGCGACACATAAAATACACTAACACTAATGATAGCTGATGGGCTTAAAAAAAAAAAAAAAAAAAAAAAAAAAAAAAAAAAAGAATTCATAATGTTTTAAGAAAGTTTACACATTTCTGTTGGGCCATATTCAAAGCTACCTTAGGCCACATGCAGCTTGTAGGCCATGGGTTGGACAAGCTAGGGTTACGTGGACTGCAAACATGAAGTGTAAGTGCTAAATAAGGATTCTTGAAGTTAAAAAAGGACATAATACAAAGGAAAATCTAATCGTTTTCTAGAAACAAAGCACTAAGCTATTTTTGCAAAATCTAGAAGCTGGAAGTTGATGGGGAGAGAGCGGGCATTTCAACTGGCTCATTTTAGCAAAAGGAGGGAAGGCAAGGGAGAAAATACAGCCCTAAGGTCTCATCTCACAGAGGGAGGAGCGGAGCTGGAGGGCACTGGTGGAGAAAATAGTTGAAAGTTTATTTTCAAATAGTAGCAAAGAATTACTTTAGGAATTTGGAAAATTTAGGAAAAGTAAATAATAACTTTCAAATTTAAAAGTTGAAATACAACAACTTAGAATCTGACTGCAAAACTAAAGAGAAAGTAAGAAGAAGCTACAACGTGAAATAAACAATAAACAAAAAGATGGAAGAAAAATCAAGTGTATCAGTTATTATACCAAATGAGAATAAACTTCATTCATTCTTCCAGTAAAAGCTAGAGTGTCTGAGTGAGTATAAAAGAAAATAAATAAATAAAGAGAAAGAGAAAGAAAGAAGCTCAGTTGTATGGTGTTTAAAAGAAAAGCACTGAAGACAGTGTGGTGAGTGAAGGATGACTGATGGGTGACCACACCAATCAAATGCAAACAGAAGCAAAAGAGGAGTGACAAGGTATAATTTAAGGTTGACGAGGTTAAGAATGGATATGATATAATGATATGATATATGGATATGAATGGATATGATATATGATATAATGATTAAAAGCACAATTGATGGAGAAGCTACAGCAATCATAAAACTTTATGCATCCGATAACATGGCACTTAAGCAAAAATTATTATAGGTAATTATTACAGATGTAATAATTTTTGCTTAAGTGCTTTGCTTTTGCAAAATGAAAGTACAATTATTATGGGAGATTTACTTGAAAACCTTGAAACAATGCAATTATAGTGAGAGATTTCAATAGACCTTTTTAAGAATTGAACAAATCTAGTAGACGGATAGGTAAAAACAGTTGGATAATCATTATACTTTATATAATATACACACACATTTATATATAGATATACACACACAAATATTATAAATATTACATATCCTAAAGAGATTCTCCCATGGATTGGGTAACAAAGAGAAGCTACGCTGAATCACAATTCAATAAAATTAGAAATTAAAATATTGTAAGTTTCCGGAAATGTTTAACCTCTTCTAAATACTTCTATGTAACCCTGGCTGTATAGCAGCTCACCATCTCTTTAGAATATCAAATTCCTTTAGCGACCGCTTGAGAAGAATTATATCTGTCTAAACAAACACTAGAAAGGTTCCTCGAACATTTTAATGCTGTTAATGCTGTTTTCAAATCTGGTGAGACACTCAATAATGTACGGTTGACATAGCTTTCATCACGCCTCCCCCAAAATGCCGTTTGGCAGAATTTATGCTTTCTTTCTCTCTTCCTCCCATGCCTGGCATCTGCACTGTTTGTCAATGTCTCCTGGTGGCCATACTTGCACATGCAAATTAAAAGAGAATTGTCAAGGGGAGCTGGCTCTGCACCCAGAGAGCTCTGAGCGAAGCTTTGCTGAAGGGGTGAAGGAAGAGGGACCTAGATGTAGCCAATTCTCAGGAGTCAGCTCACTACCTTCCCCATTCCCTGGGATTCTAGAATGACCCAGTTAACAGAGCTGGTGACTAGAAAAAATCCTTGAAGGGCAACCTGCTTCCATATCATTTCTAGAGCTGTCATTTCCTCAGCATGGTTGATCTTAACCTGGAGGTCTACAGATGCCCAAAGAGTATATATATGAACTTAAATGGGGGAAAACATTCATCCTTATTTTCACTAACTTCAAACTGGAATGTAGCATTTTCTTTCTTTTTTTTTTTTTTTTTTGAGACGAGTCTTGCTCTGTCACCCAGGCTGCAGTGCAGTGGTGCGATCTTGGCTCACTGCAAGCTCCTCCTCCTGGGTTCACGTCATTCCCCTGCCTCAGCCTCCTGAGTAGCTGGGACTACAGGTATCCACCACCACATCTGGCTAAGTTTTTGTATTTTTAGTAGAGACAGTGTGTCAACATGTTAGCCAGGATGGTCTCAAGCTCCTGACCTCGTGATCCACCTGCCTCAACCTCCCAAAGTGCTGGGATTACAGGCGTGAGCCACTGTGCCTGGCCGGAATGTAGCATTTTCTTCAAGCTGGAACATAAAGTAACATTGGCAGTACCTGTGTCTTTTTTAACAAGGGAAATCACAGATATTTCATGTCATATTAGAATCCTGCAGATGTTTCAAAATACTGATTACATTCATTCATCACTTTGAAATTACAGTAATTAGTCTCATCCATGGATCATATTTAATGCATGAATAAGGAGCACATGTATTTCTATATCATAAGCATGCTTTTTTTATTATTTTGATGACTAAATATCAATATAACTAGTTTCCTTTATAATCCTATGTATTTTATTTTATACATCTAAAACATTATTCTGAAAGGGTCAGTATATTTCACCAGACTGCCAAAGGTATCTATGGCTCAAAAAAGTAAGCACCCGGATAAACATTTTTATGTATATAAGAGCTTGTTGAATACTTGGAAGTCCTATAGACTATGTGATTTGTACCTAACTACCATTCTGATTTCCTTGCCCTTCAAGAGTTGGTTTCTTTGAACTTTGGTTAGTGTTACTTGGAATTTCTTTTTAAAATAAAATGGAAAAATAAAATAGGAACTTTTTCCCATTCAACATCAACCAGCTTGTATCTGTTAGTTCCCCCTGTTCTGAAAGAAAACTGAATCTGATGCTTGGGTTTTGTCTTTTTGGGGGTTTGATTCCCAGCTCCCCGAAGCGTGAAAGGGAACACCTCAGCTCACAAATCAACTGATGCAAGTCAGAACTGGGTAAGGGGCATAAAATCTAGGGTAGCAGTGGCACCAGCCATAGCTAGCATTTATTGAGTCCCCGGGTCCCCAGCACACAGGCATGTGGAGCTTTGCGTGTATTCACTCGCTTAGTCCTCACATCATGAGAATGGTATTAGTGCTTTTGTAAGCTCTGTTTCTCAGATTAGAGAACTGAGGCTTCCTGTCAGTCAGTGACTCACCCAGGATCCCTCAGCTAGCAAGTGGCAGAGACAGAATTTGAAAGGGAACAACCTGGCAGATGGCTTTAGATTCTGAACTGCTAGAGAAGATGGGCATATGTTGAGATGGCTTGGGGAAAAGACTCACAGACCCCATCCTGTACAAAGAAGCAACTGGCAAAGGTGAAACCTCTGCCTCCAGGAGGGCAAAGTCCTGCTCTCAGTGCAACTCTCAGCATCAAAGGCAGCTTGCAAATGTGCCACCCTGGGACAGTGTTCCCTGCCTCCATGCACGTCAGGGAGATGCGCTTTGCCAAATTCAGAACCCTGGAAAGTGAGACCAGGCAGGATATCATCATGCAGAGGAAGCTGGCCATCTGTCAGGGGTGGCAGAAAATTCCTTCTGCCCAGGGGCTGGATGACATCACCCACACAACAATCCTTCCTTCTATGAATGAAAATATGTGGCACATGATCGTTCTGTCGGAACAGGGTGATTCGGAGTGCTTGGGTTTTTTTCTTTGTGTTTTTCAAGTTGTCTCAACTGAGCATGCATTTTTATTAAAAGTGCATTTTATAAAAAGTGCATTATCAATATTTGTAAAAACCCCAAAGACTTCCTTGACACCCAGGAAGATTCTAGATCTTGGAGATGTCTCATCAATGTGTTATTAGTTGCCTGATGATCTAGAATTTTTAGACTTTTATTTTGTGGAAAGTTCTTTGCCCAGAAACCTCATGTATGTGATAGGCAGAAGTGATGGACCAATGCAGGATTCAGTCAGCCTTCTCTAGAGGCATACAACAGAACTGCCTGCTCTGGAAGTCAGTTACTTTTAATTGTTTTTATGTGGAGTGATACACTGTTCATTCATTGGGGGCGCTTAAGATATACATCAAAAAAGCAGTGGACTCTTGCTTGTAAATGCTTCCTAGGTGTCTGTGTTTGACCTGTCAGGAGAACCAGGTAGGATTCATGAATTGCCTCCATCCATGAATGACACAATTGGACAAAAAGTGGGTGCTACTAAGGCCATGAGCAACCTTTTTTTCTGTAGACACCAGCTAGCTTCACTAGAGAGAACATCCCTATCCCTTTCTCTAGCCTCTTTGCCTTAGGGGAAACACAGTCTGTCTCTCCACCTCATAGTACTCTCAGTCATTGTCTGTATTTGTATATATATGTGTATGTGTGTTAGACACATAAAATACACTGACAGACACACACGCAGACACATGGACACACACACATGGTATATACTCATTTATAATTTCTGTATGTTACTCTAAGTACCATGTATACACACTCATTTATCCTCACACCAATCCTATATCCCATTTTATTATCCTCATAATATTATCTCATTATTATTCTCATTTCAGAAGTGATGACACTGGAGTGTAGAGAGGTTGAGTAACTTGACCAGCTCAGCTCTCTGACTGCATGGGATCAACAACACACAGACTACTTCTTGCCTAATGGCCTAGTATTGCCTAATCTCTTTTCCTTTAGATGTGGTGAGCTGTGATTGGGAATGTTTATCCTTCTTGTGGTAACTTTCCAGTTGTAAATGTCTCCCTAATTGGGCTTAAAATTGCTTGAGGACTTAAGTTGGCTCTATCAATTTGTGGAGCTATCAGCCCTTTGGAAACCACCCCTTCTGGACCTCAGTTTCTACATCTGTAAGGTAGTGATGATGCTATTTACCTGTCATGTTCATGGGGATATTGTAAGAATCCAATGAAGCAGGGCATGTGAATATCATGCCACCCACAGCACTCAGTCTAGAGGTATACATACAGCAGATACCCAATTCAGTCAACTTATGCTGAAGGCTCTGGGAATACACCACAGAAAAGAAACACAGCCCCTGATCTCATGAACTTGACATTCAACTGAGGAAGAGAGAAACAATAAACATGGAACAAATATAACTATGTCAAGTGGTGATAAGTGTTATGAATGACAGAGAGTGATGAAGATGCTGTTTACGTAGGTGGGCTGGAAAGGCCCATCTGATAAAGCAACATGTGAGCAGCGGCCTGGAGGAAGTGAGCCTTGTCCATATGGAGGAAGGGCATTTCTGGCAGAAGGAACAGCAAGTGCAAAGGCCCTGAGGTATGCGTGGCCCTGCTGGCCTTGGGGATTAGCCAGAAGGTAGTGGCCAGAGATGCTTTATTTGCAAGATTACTAGGTAAAAATCATTAGAAATGCAGAAAAAAAAGAATTGGAAACTCATCTCACTACCACCATCACCATCACCAAATTCTTTGTCTTTAAAAAGCAGTTTAAAACCTAATTATAACAATAAAGAAGCGAAATTGAATCATCAAAGTTATATGGATGGCTTGATTGATGTAATACTAAACAAGCAAATGAAAAGAAAAATAGTCTATATTCTACAAATGATACCAAGTATGGGAATATTTAGTAACATCTGGCTGATAGATAACTTTTTTTCTTGTTCTATCTGGGTGTATAGATCTGTATAGATAATGATTTTCTGGCACGTGAAATGAGGGTCTGGGGGTTTAGGACTACTGAATAAGAAGAATAATACAGAAAAGTGACTGAACTTGGCATAGATTAAACCATAATTACATTCCTCTTTGTTGTAGTCAAGAGTTCTTTCCAAAACAGTAAGAGGTCAAGGGTAGTACAAACAAAACAAAACATGGTAGGCATTTTTCACATGTTGCAAGGAAGGAAACCAAATATTCAAAAATGGACATACTCAAGACTGCAGTCATGATTTGAATCAAGTCAGTCAAGTTCCCCAGTCTACCCTCTCCTCTCATGCTGCTGCACTTGCACTTAATGGCAGTGTCCTGACCTCACTCTTACATGGAGACTTCTTTTTCTTTTTCTTTTTTTAGATGGAGTTTCGCTCTTGTTGCCCAGGTTGGAGTACAGTGGCGCGATCTCGGCTTACTGCAACCTCTGCCTCCCAGGTTCAAGTGATTCTCCTGCCTCAGCCTCCCGAGTCGCTGGCATTACAGGCATGTGCCACCACACCTGGATAATTTTGTATTTTTAGTAGAGATGGGGTTTCTCCATATTGTCCAGGCTGGTCTCAAACTCCTGACCTCAGGTGATCCACCTGCCTCAGCCTCCCAAAGTGTTGGGATTACAGGCGTGAGCCACCGCGCCTGGCCTGGAGACTGCTTTAATGAAGACAAACTCAAAAATATTATCTCAAGGAAGAACATAAAGTCTGCTGAGTGTAAGAACAGCCCAATTTTTTAAATAACAGAACTCCATCCTATCAAGTGGCTTAAATTACAGACTCCAGGAAACCCATGTAGGCTGTAGGAACACTGTCACCATCGCCAAACTGTTCAACAAATCTGCCTGATGTGACACCTTCTGACTCAACCCTAAGTTCCTTGGAAGGAGGGTGGCAACACTATTCTATCAAGATGACAAATCCACATTTCACCACCAATTGCCAAAAAAAATTTTTTTGGCACTTTATTCTCCAGTTCAGACTTTCTTCTACACTTAAATAATGCCTGGCTGAGGATAGGGAGTTGGGTGTTCAACAGGAGCAATAAGAGCAGGTTCTCCAATGGAAAGCAATTCAAATATCCCTAATGTGGAAATAGCTGCATCATCAACATCATTGCCATCATCTACTCAGCTAATATCTACTGAATATGTGTGTTAAACTCATTGAATGCTGTTGATGACTTCATTTTAGATAAGGAAGTTGAGGCACAATCAACCTTTCAATAATTAGTTCAGGAAGAGAGCAAAACAATGTGAATATTGATATGAAGCAGGTGTTTCTATTTCCAAAACAATTGCAAGACTCACACAAGGCATACTTTTACATTTGGAGTTGTGAATTCTGCTGGCCCTGGAAGACTATGAGTTCCTTTCTCAACAGAGAGCATTTGGTCTTCCCAAGCCCTTGATGAAGGTGATAGCCTAGACCCAGGCCAATTCCTAAAATCCTCTGGGATGGGGTTATGAAATAAGAGTCTGTAGGGCCATGTCTTGGTTTAAAACTACCTTTGCAGAATGTGCAACCAAAAGAGTGTCATAAGGTGACTTATTACCATCCTAAGAGAACACTGCATGTAGGACCTTAGGGCAGAATCAGACTCTAATACCAGTTCCCAGCCAAGGTACACACCAGCTAGTGGCTCTCACATTAATGTGCTTCAATTCAACCAGGAAGCTTGTTACCTGTGCTAATTCCTAGGCCTACCCCTATAGAATCTGATTCTGAAGATCATGGGTGGGGTTCTGGGATGGCATCTTTGTTTTTGTTTTTGATTTTTTTGAGACAGAGTCACTCTATCACCCAGTCTGGCGTGTGGTGGTACAATCTCAGCTCACTGCAAACTCCGCCTCCCATGTTCAAGTGATTGACTTGCCTCTTAAGTAGCTGGGACTACAGCGCATGCCAACACACTCAGCTAATTTTTTTGGTAGAGATGGGGTTTCACCACGTTGGCCAAGCTGGTCTTGAGTTCCTCACAGTAATGAGTAGGGAACTATGTTTGTGTTTATGGGAAGCCATTTTCAACCAGTGACAGAGTTCAAAGTGATGGCCTCAGGTTAAGCATAATATCTCTTGATTAATCACATTTTCTTAAAAGTTAAGGTTTTTTCCTTTTCTACTCACTGAGCATTTTTTCTGTCTATGTAACTTTCCGCTGTTAAAAACTATAAGCTCCCTCACAATGATATTATTTTGAAATTAAAAGTCAAAACAAAACATGGAGGCCAGGGTCACGTTGCCTTCTTGTCTTGAGACTTTGTTTAATGTGGGGCTTTGGACTGTGGGGCATAAAGATCATTTCTTGGGAGCGGCTTTGTGCCTCTGGGCTCAGGAGAGAGGACCTCCCCACATGACTTCGGAGTTTCAGATGCAGATACCTGCACCATTTCCATAGCCCCGTGCCTCCTCTGAAATTTCAAATTTGTGGTATATTACATAATGGAATCATGAGCAAAAATAACATTCTGCCTTTTGGACAGTAGGAAAGGAGTACTTGAAAAATCCAAAATCTGAGGATTTCTACCCAAACAATGATTCAGTAACAAAGGCTAATTTAACTGTGGACTTGGTATATACCAGGGGCCAGGCAGAGTTTCAGATCTCTGTTGTCTCATTTAATCCTCATAACAATCCCACGAGGGAGGTAGTATTATCATTTCCATTTTAACAATGAAGAAGAGGTTAAGAAACTTGTCCAGCTAGCAAGAGGCACAGTCAGAAATTGAACACAGGTTTTCTGAGGCCAAGCCCATATGCTGACCCCTAAGCTATACTATCTGTATAGTACACGTGTTTGTTTTATTTTACACACACATACATTACCAGTATACATTTGTATATATCAATATAGATATACAATGTCATATTGTATATATTTATATTATACACATGCATATTACCAATATATGAATGTGTACTGGTAAGTGTCACTATAGTAAAGTGTCATGCACTAGTAAGGTCCTGGTCTAAAGAGAACCCACACCCTGAAAGGAAACCCTGTCTTACCCCACCCAGGTCCCAAATAAACTTAGGGTAAAACTACAGTGAGTGGGAGCCACTGTTCTTGAAAATTCTACCGCCTCATTTCACAGCATGCTTACGCCCTCGCTTACACAGAGCCTGCTGTCCTTCATGGCTGCCCCCAAGTTGGCGGGGCTGCTTTGTCATTCCAGACTGCATTACCCGAGGATCCTGGAGGAACTTCTCTTGCACAGCTTTCCCATTTGCATAACTTAGGAAGCAAGGAGATAGCTTGTGTTGGTGCTTCAATGAAACCTTTTCTTTTTAGACATAAAGGGGAGATGAAATAAGAATTGCCCTAAGAAATCTGACCAGAGCCAGCCTAGGGAACCTGACTTCTCTGTGGCTTACAGGGTCAAAGGATACATCCCCATCCCTCACCCTGTACCTTCAGCTAACCAAAGTGAGGCAGGTGTAACGAGCTCCCACTAAAAGGGATCAACAGCCAGATGCTGCTGTGGCGGGCAGGGTAGGCAGAGGTTGCTGAACTACTGTTTAGATGGGAGTGAAGGTGACATTGAGTTCCACTGTGATCCAGTCCAACTCCACCTACAGAACACTTATAGAACTGGTCAGATGCCATGGAAGGTGAAGAAAAGACACCAAGGAAAAAGGAAGGTTCGGAGTGTAATGAATCAATTCAGAAATGGTTTAAATCAGAGGTTCTCACACCTAGCTCATCTCAGAATATCCTCAGGAGCTCATTAAAAATAAAGGTTCCTGATCCCCACTTCCTCCCTTCCCTGATCTACCTGCAATTCAAAAGTATCAGAATCTCTAGAGTTGAAGTCAGAGAATATGCATTTAAGCAACTGCTTCTGTGGTTTTCAAATACCACCGTCCCAGTTAAGTCAGTTTTGGTAATATGGTCTTAAAGGCTAGACTGGAGTATGAAATTATCCAAAGTTGTCCAAAGAGGTCTGAATATTTTGTGAGCTTCCAGCTTAGTCTACCTTCTAGCAATCTTAGACCCATTTTTAAAATCTTGGTTTATTTCAAGAGATACAGATCATATCTTTGTGGCATTGATTTCTGTTTTTGTTTTTCCTTAATGTGAAGCAGATCCAGTAACAACAAACTCCATCCTATGAAAAAATCCTGTGGAACAAAAAAGATGACCTAACCCTCCATCAGTGTGTTTCTTAGAGGTCCTTAGTGTTCTGCTTGGAATTGCCTCGGGACTTGTTAACAACAGATCACGGAGGGTAGCGCGATGACATCGATAACATTCCTACACAGTTTTTAAAACTTTCTGGTGAACAATGAATACTAGATAGACAGATAGATAGACAGATAAATAGATATCACAATTCACCATTTTAACCATTTTAAAGTGTATAATTCAGTGCTGTTTAGTAGATTCACAATATTGTACAACTATCACCTCTATCTAATTCCACAACATTTTCATCCCTCCCAAAGAAAACCCATTAAGCAGATGCTCCACCTCCTACCCCCATCCCCTGGCAACCACTAACCGGCCTTTCGTCTCTATGGATTTGCTTATTCTGAATATGTTCTATAAATTGAATCATACCACATGTGGCTTTTTGAATCTGGCTGAGCAATTCCATGCCTTGGAACATACCCAAAAGAATTGGAAACAAGTATTCAAACCAAACTTGTCCATGAATGCTCATAGTAGCAGTATTCACAATAGTCAAAAGGTAGAAAAATTCCAATGTTCATCAACTGATAAATGGAAATACAAAATGTGGTATATTTACACAATGGAATATTATTTAATCATAAAAAGTGTGAAGTCCTGATTTATACTACAACACAAAGGAAGCTCAAAAAAGAGTATCCCAAATGAAAGAAATGGTATGATTCCACTTCTAGGAACTATCCCATATAGTTTAACATTTGGCTTCATAAGCCAAGATGCTTCTCCAATGTAGCAGTTTCCCAAACCAACCAATAATATTGAACTGTGTTCCTGGCTCTATCACTATAAAAAAACAAATCTTCTATAATACGGTTGTATGGGGCAGTGGTGGGGGGTCGGGATGGGGTGGGAGTGGAGGCAGTTAGAGAGTGTATTCAAAGTAGAGTTCTACTGAGGTTATATTCAGGTGAATAACATATAAACAAAATGTAAAATAACTTCTTGTGAGCCCAAGTTGGGTAATACTAGACAAGACCATGGGTAGGAAGGGAAAGTCTTACTGCAAATCACTATAATTCTGCATCATGTTTTTTTTTCTTAACTAAGAGATCATATTTTTATTTTGGTCTACACCATCATGGTCAGCGAGACACTTGTTAATTATTTTTGTTTTGTATATATTTGGGAGTTAATCATATCTAATGTGGTTTCATACCAAGAGACAAGTGAGAACTCAGTTTCACCTTCCTCCACAGCATCTAACTGTGATTAGCCTTAAACTGACAGGGAATTGGCAGTTTTTCCGTTTCCTTCTCCTCAAGATGCTAATAAGCCTTGACAGTAGTGAGATCAATGCCTCCACAAATCTCAGGTTTTTCTTGTTCTGTATAAAGCTCATTCTGAAGCCATCTCAGTGGCTGCACATTAGTACATGGATTCCAGAGGAGAGGGAACACAGCAGGTTTCCTGGAGGCTGAAAGGAGCGTATGGCTTACCGCTTCCATCAGGCCCTTCACTGTGGGAGACTTCAACATCAACGCATCGAACACATCATCAGTCTCCTTCCTCACGTACAAGAGCACTGGAAGAGAAGGGCAAGAGAGCCACGTGACCGAGGGGCTACACAGTTTCACAGCTGCTCCAGGGAACTGTTTCCTGTCACACAGGTATTGGAGTCTGGCACCTCCTGCAAAGCCTCAGACCCCTGGTCCAGATAACATTTAACAAGGGTGACTGAGACATCTCCATAAACAACCTGTGGCTAGGGACTGTTAAGGAGTGATTTGATGAGATGAACTGACCACCTGGCCATAAGATGCTTTGACACAAATGTTCCCATTGGAATTTCTCCAGAGGGGTACATGACATCTCTTTCTGCAACCTCTTTCCTCTGTGTTATTTGTTCCTTTGACGAATATTACTGAATGCCCACCTGGGCCCATAGGTTGTGTGCGCTAGGAGTTGGGGTTGTAGCAGTGTTAGTTAAATCATAGCTCCTGTCCTTAAGGAGATTGCAGTCCATTTAGAGAAGCAGGTGTTCCTCAAATACGCAGACAACTAGACACAGGGTTATGGAGGAAAACGACAGGAAACAGTCCTTATAGGGGCCTGGCCATGACCTGGAAGGGTTGGGGGAAGCTCCTTTAAGGTTCCCTTGAAGGATCCAGCCTGTGAATTGCGTGTGCATCAATGCAGGCAAGTGACAAGGTGGGGGCAGTGGGGAGAAAGGGAGAAGAGGGAGAGCAAACTCCAGGCAGATAACCAGCATGTGCACAGGCCTGGGAGGGAGACGGGACACTGTCCGAGCAAGGGGAGGAAGAGGAATAGGATGTGGAGTCCCACGGGGCTGGGTTTGACCCCAGAGTGCAACCCCTGCTGTGGGCCCTGGTCATTTAAACTCTCCAAGCCTTGGTCTTCTCTGTGAAACAGGGATAATAATATCTGCCTTGAGGGCTACTGTGAGGGTTAAATGAAATAAAAGCCATGTGGTACGCTTAGCCCAGGGCCTGCACACAGCAAGCACCATCCTCGATCAGTGGGGGAAGCAGTCGTCATGGTTCTACTGCCCTCAGTGGAGTACAGCTTTTCTATTTATTTCACTGAAAATAATATTCTGAATTTGAGAATGTAGAGAGTATGAGATAGGTCTTGAGGGAGGTCTCGGCTATCTTTAAAGATGTGCATACTGAGGCAGAGAGAGGCTGAGACACTCCCCCCAGGGTCCCACAGATGTGACAACTGCTGGCTGATGTTCCTTCTGCCAGCCTTGCCCTTTCTGCCTGTCCCCATCCTTACAGCAGTTGTGTTGCAGCTCAGCTCCCAGAATAAACTTGGAACTGTCATTCAGAGGCCACCCTCATCCCCACTGAGTGATCTCCCTCCTCCCAGGGATGTGGCCTCTGATTCTTACTTCAGAGGGAAGGAAGAGGGTTAAGGCTGAAGCCCTATTGCCATCCAGGAAAAATGCAGAGGTCAAAAAACCCTGCCAATTCTGGGTACCAGCGACACTCAGATACCAACAGAGCTATCAACCAGAAGAACAAAGTTGAAGCTAGAAAATGAAATTAGCTCTCATCCAAACTCCCACTTCCTACCCCTCCTCCCAATCCCGGGGGGACTTCATTAAAGCTGGTTGCTTCACAAAGGCCAAGTCTACACGGGTGCATGCGGCTTCTGCCTGCATTTCCTTTCTGCAGCCAGTGGATGTTCAGTTAGTGTATGAAGAAAAGAAAAAAAAAAGAAAAAGAAAATAATGAACAAGTATTGCCAAATTCACTTCTCTTTACCAAATATAAAAGTAAAACACCAATTAAATAGATAGAATGTGTCTCCAAAGATTTCCAAATTTCGTTCTTTGGAAGGAATATTTTATAGCCTTCATTTCAGCTAAAATAATCGAATGACCTAGTGGCTATTATAAGAGGACTCAATGTTATCAGCACAAGGAAAAATAATTAGAATACAGGACCTTAGTTACATCCAGATAAGGAAAATTAAAGTCAAGGAAAAAAGCCATTGGTTGCTGCTGCAGATAAACAGTCTATAATTCTCTCTGCAGCCCCCAACAGGAAAAAAAAAAAGTAATTTCCAGCAGGCTGACCCCCAAAGTATATTCTTTTTCTTTGAGACAGAGTCTTGCTGTCACCCGGGCTGGGGTACAGTGGCATGATCTCGACTCACAGCAACTTCTGCCTTCCAGGTTCAAGTGATTCTCATGCCTCAGCCTCCTGAGTAGCTGGGATTACAGGTGTGTGCCACCATACCTGACTAAGTTTTTGTATTTTTAGTAGAGAGGGGGTTTTACCACGTTGGCCAGGCTGGTCTCGAACTCCTGGCCTCAAGTGATCCACCCGTCTCAGCCTCCCAAAGTGCTGGGATTACAGGCATGAGCCACCAAGCCTGGTCCCCCAAACCATATTCTATTATGAGTACTGCTTCCACTGGATTTACAAATCTCTTCTTTTGAAATCGTGGTCTTTGAAATGATATGGCTGCTCTTCTTGCTTCAGGTGTGGCTGGAAAGTGTTAAAGGGAGCACTGTGCCATGTTGATGGGCCTCCGAGAGGCACCAGGGAGGGCAGCTCCACCATTCCCCTGCTGGGCCTGTTGACAGCAACTCCCGAGGTGTGCTGGGCTCACAGTCCACCCCCACAGCTTTCCCAGGGAGCCAGCTTTCATTACTCTGTGTCTGTGGCAGAGCAACTGAAATAATCACTCTGCTGATAATCGCAAGAACAACCATTATGCATCCCAGACATTGCGCAGCCAAAGGCAGGCGGCCACACGGGCAGCCCCCAAGGGACTCCCACCCAGCCACCTTGACAAATGGCCACAAAGGCAAAAACCAATAATCATGGCGTTGGTAATAATTATGCTCATTCTCTCTCGGAGAACTTCTAACAAATAAACAACAGGCAAAGTCACTGAGCCTCATTCCCCTACTTGTCAAAGACCAGCTCAGTGGATGCTCCAAGCAAGGGGCCCAGTAACCCCACTGACCTTTTCCAAAGAAAAGTCACTCCTGGGGAAAGTGCCCTTTATTGCTGGAAGGTTACAGCGCCCTCATGTGTCTATGATTCAGATGTTTCAAAAGCCACAGCTCAATACAATTTCTAGTGGCAATTTTTGTGCTGGTTTCACAATCTCAAAATAATCTGAAAAACAATCTTTGGATTAACCTCCAAGCACTCTGTATGAAGGCTAGCCATAATTAATTTCACCTGTGTGATTCTGTGATTCCTGATGTCCATGTTACTGCCCTGACTCTATAGAAAAGGCATCCAAGAATGAAGTTCAAATATACTGGAATATTTGATGGTGAGTCTGTGAAATCAGAAATATTTTTAAAGGTTTGGCTGGGCATGGTGGCTAACACCTGTAATCCCAGCACTTTGGAAGGCTGAGGTGGGCAGATCACTTGAGCTCAGGAGTTCAAGACCAGCCTGGACAACATAGTGAAACCTCATCTCTATCAAAAAATTAGCTAGGCATGGTGTCATGTGCCTGCAGTCCCAGCTACTCAGGAGGCTGAGGGGGGACAATCGCCTGAGCGTGGCAGGCGGAGGCTGCAGTGAGCTGAAATCACACCACTGCACTCTAGCCTGGGTGACAATGAGACTCTGTCTCAAAAAAAAAATTTGTTTTAAAGAAATTTTTGTAAAGGTTTAAATGTTTCTAATGTAGCATTTATGCTATTTCCACTCTGAAGCACTAATTACTTATCCACAGTTATGATAATATCACTTAACTAGTTACTAATAACAAAAACTAACAGTTACAACACTGAACACAGAGTGCTGCCTATGTGGGAGGTGCCTGCCTGAAGCATCTCCCAGGTATTAACTCCTCAGTCCTCGCACAGGTCTATGAGGACGGCACTCCTGCCATCTCCTTTTTACAGATGAGGACGCCGAGGAGCAGAAGTGTGAGGAACCTCTCCAAGGTCACACAACCGTGGGTGGCTGTGGCAGGCTACAGAGGGGTTCTCTTGACCACAGTGCAAATCCCATTACAACAAACAGGAAAAAAATGAAATTTCTCAATAACAAAGTACTTAAGCCTATGCAGATGTTGGGCATATTTAACATGGAGAACTGACTCGTTAAAAGTCTGCACAGCACTTCGGGAGGCCAAGGCGGGCGGATCACAAGGTGAAGAGATCCTGGCCAACATGGTGAAACCCCGTCTCTACTAAATATACAAAAATTAGCTGGGCGTGATGGCGCGTACCTGTAGTCCCAGCTACGCGGGAGACTGAGGCAGGAGAATCGCTTGAACCCAAGAGGTGGAGGTTGCAGTGAGCCAAGAGCACGCCACTGCACCCTAGCCTGGCAACAGAGCAAGACTTTGTCAAAAACAAAAAAATCTGTACTGCTGGTAGACTTAGGCAGGAGGATAGCTTGAGTTCACGACTTTGAGACCTGGGCAACATATTTAGACCTCATCTCTGCAAAACATTAGACAAATTAGCCAGACATGGTGGTACACGCCTGTAGTCCCAGCTGCTCAGGAGGCTGAGGTGGGAGGATAGCTGAAAGCCAGCAGGTCGACGCTGCAGTGAGCTGTGATTGTGCTACTGCACTACCTCCTGGGTGACAGAGCAAGACCCTGTCTAAAAAAAAAAAAAATCCAATACTGGTAGGTCTTGGGTCTCTACAAGCCTCCTCAGTGTTGGCTGCACCAGGATATTGGGGGAAATGTGCACCCACACACTTTCCTCTTACTCCAAGGAAGGGCATGGAATCATATATGGTATTGACATGTTGGGCAAGACATGGACACAGTCAAGCTTTGTTTCTTACCCTCTTGGTGAAGCAGAATAAGACCCTTGACTGGGAGAAAATGAGTAAGTGGTGATGCCACAGAAACCTAAGGCTCATTTATTTGGGTGAGATGAATTGTTTGCATGTATCAAATAAGGCTCAATCGCTAGTTATTATGAGGTGTGACTGTCACACCCACACAGCAAGAGTTTCATTCTTAACCTTGTACCCCGCTGCTGGATAAGTCTGTTTATTCCAAGGCAAAGGAAAGAACTAGCACCCAGGAATAACAAATGTTTCCTTAAGGTGTTGAAAGGACAGAGTTTAAAACAAAGGAGAAGACTGTGGACTTTCTGTGTGAAGAGAAAGTCACGAGGCTGGCACAGAGCCATGGGGGCCTGGGCAAGAGGGCTGCAAACTCTTCTTGGGAGAGACACCCCGCATCCCTTCTGGGAGGGCATGCCCCAGGAGGAGAGATACCTCGCTTTGTCCCTTCTTCTTTCATCTGCTTTGAAGGCACTGGACCAAACTCCTCTTCCATGGGCCTGAACATCCGTTTAACAAGGACACTGCCGCTAGAAAAGATAAACAGAAATCCTTAAGTAAAACCAGCAAGGTGTCAAAACACACATTCATGTACGTGTCAGTTTCTATCTTTCCCTTTGCTTATACCATCCCTATACTCTGTAACTGGATCCACTCACCAACCTCCCTCTTCCCCTTGCAGGTCCCAAGCAATCCCTGTCTGAAGCAGCACACACACCACTATCTTTAGGGCACGGGCCTAACACGTGTTTCCCGCTGTGGAATATGGATCCACAAAGGTGAGACTTCAAAAGTGGGTTTTCCCCACTCCGTCCTACACCTATCCCTTCTTTCTGCTCAAGATCAGGGCTGGGGGGAAGTAAATCCCTGGCGTCCGTATGGTGTTCAAGTCACATCAGCCCCTCCCAACCGGCTGAGGCCTGGGTGGCCTGCCCCCTTTTGCCAGCCCTCTTGGGAGGAACAGCAGAGACCTCTGGAAATGCTGTCAGCCCTAACATGAGTTCTGTGTTGTGGCTTTCCTGCCTTTCTGCATTCTACCTCTCCATCTGGCTGCAGCAGATGAGACTGCAGTGGTGGAAGTTCCTTAGACACCCAGACCTCGGCTGCCCAGGCCTTTGCTCTTTCTCAGGAGAGGTTTGTAGTCCCCTTTCCCAGAAGCCTGTGGTGCTGAGGCCTTGCATGTCCCCAGCTCGGCGGTTCTGATGTTTCTGCATTTCCTCCCACAGTCCCTGTCCATTCCGGGTATCCTAAGCAAGGGGAGGATTTTTTTTTTTTTTTTCTGAGAGAGAAACAGAAACTGAGAGGATAGAAGTCATTGATACTGAGAAAATGTCCCCGAATGGAAACTGTTTTTCAAACCTTCAAGGGAACAGATGCAGGTTTTTAGAAATTTTTAGTGTCTCTGAAGATTCCTGGGACCCGGTGCTGATCACAATCCCAAAAGACACAATCCCAGATGCCATGATCCTGAATGTTGAAATCCCAAAAATACGACGTGAGGGATTTTAGACTTCAGGGCTTCTGATCTTTTGAGATTTCAACATTCAGGATTAAGGCCCAAGCTTCCAGGGGCCAGGCACGTGAAACAACGCCAGATGGGTAGCTCCGCACAACTGTTAAGACAGGAACTCTGAGACCACATGACCTTGGTTTAAATCCTCGCCTTACAATTTGCTATAGGAGCCTGGACCAGTTCCTCAACTTTCTTGGGCCTCAGTCTCCTTATCTTTAAAAGGAAGCTGTTAAGAAAATTGAATAAATCCCCATGTGTAAAGCACTCAAGGTTCCCTGATACATAGTAAGCACTCTTCAAGTGTTAGATGAAGATGATGATGATGATTATGACAAGTTGGAGAGATTAGAGGAAGAGAGACCTTGAGAAGAGTAAACAAGGCAGACAGTTTGAAAGACGTTAGAGTTTCCATTTGCCATCAGATAGCAGACATCCCAAACAGCCACTGTGGTCACCTGAAGGACTAATATTGGTAAAGCTCCCTGCATGGGAGATTGACAGTATTATCAGTCCCAAGCTTTCAAGATCATGCAAAACCTTCAACTCTCCATCAGCATTATTGTTATTATGAAGTTATGTATCAATTCTCATGTGAAGTTAATGGTAGGGTCTAGTGGTAAAAAGAGGACATGGTGTATGGCTGGGCATGGTGGCTCACGCCTATAATCCCAGCACTGTGGGAGGCTGAGGTGGGAGGATCACTTGAGGTTGGGAGGTCAAGACCAGCCTGGTCAACATGGTGAAACCCTGTCTGTACTAAAAATACAAAAATTAGCTGGAGGTGGTAGCGCACGCCTGTAATCCCAGCTACTCTGGAGGCTGAAGCAGGAGAATTGCTAGAACTCGGGAGGCAGAGATTTCAGTGAGCCGAGATCTCACCGGCCTGGGTGATACAGCAAGACTCTGTCTCAAAAAAAAAAAAAAAAAATGCAGCACATGGTACAAAACTGTGAACAGTCCCCAAAGTATTTCTGTTAACAGTTTAAGTTATTAAACCAATGCTGCCTTAATTTACCTTCTCATACTAGCCAGTCTAAAAGGCATATCTGTCCTTCAAAGTCCTTAATAAGACTTCAGATGTTACAAAGCACATTTCTCCTCTGTCACTGAAGTCTTACGAGCACCCTGTGAGTCAGGCAAGGCAAGGACCAATTCTATCCCATTTCAGTGATGACAAGAGGTGCAGTGAGTTCAGTGTCAAATGCAGGGCAATGCAACTGATATGTGAAACAGGCTGTTCAGAGAAGCACCTTTGAGGAAGCGACCTCATGATAAGGCTATTCAATAACCCTGAGATAATGAGGAAGGGTATGAGAAATGCTCTTCAGTGTCAGCATCCTCTTCATTTATTTCCTAGTAAGTCAAACTATAGAAACAACTAGAGAAAAAATATAAAACCCAGATCCCAGCTGAAGGTGGTAACTTATTAAAGCTTTTAGGGCAGTGTTCCCTCCGCCTTCCTCTCACTACCTTGTCATAAAAGCAGGTCATGTTACTCTGTTCATCTCGGAACTGAAGTGACCATGGCCTCAGGGCTAGAAGATTTAAAAACCCATTCACAGCAGTCAGTGATCAGTAGGTTAATAATGGGTAAATAGCCTGAAATATCACCAGACACTCCATCATGCTGTGTGAGGGTTCCTAACCTAGTGACTTTCTTTTTCACCAAGCAAGATTTATTTATATTTTTCCAGTTCTACTGACTTTTGATAGCACCCTGTTCTGAACCATGACCAACTCTGCCATTAAAATAACATCTTGGATAAACCACATTTCTTCTGGGAGTTCAAAAATGCTTTTTCACACTTTCAAATCTGTAAACTCAGTAGGAGTGAATAAGTTTGTGTGGCTCAAATTCAACTGTTTCATTTATTTTCAAAGCAAGGCAAGAAAAGAAGGGCGGCTATGACTGCCCCATTTGACAGATGAAGAAAGCAAATTTCAGGTCTCCTGATGCCCAGTCCAATTGCAGCCCGCCCTCTGTAGCTGTGGGTTCCACATCCATAGCTTATAGCTTCAACCAACCACAATAAAAAAATTCAGGAAAAAATTGCATCTATACTGGACATGTACAGACTTTTTTCCTTATCATTAGTTCCAAAACAATATAGTGTATCAATTACTTACACAGAATTTGCGTAGGATTAGGTATTATAAATAATCTAGAGATGATTTAAGGGAGGACGTGTGTCAGTTATATGCAAATACCATGCCATTTTATACCAGAGACTCTTCTTCAGTCTGTGAATTTTGGTATCCGTGGGAGGTCCTGAGGCCAATCTTCCACAAATACTGAGGGATACATGTACCACAGAAGGACCACAGAACAAGAAAAAGGTGCTTTCTCTGACATCAATTTCCACCTCCCTGGCACAATATGGGGTTATTATGTAGAATGATTCTAGGTTCAACAGCACATTCAGCCATTACCTTGTAGGATCAACTCAGGAAAAGCAAGTCCCTGAGGTGTAAAGGTAGTGTTAAGTTTCATCAGAAAAGCAGTGGGAAGGTGTCAGGTCTGAACCATGGATCTCTGGCCATACTTGTAAAAGGCAAGGTTGCAGCCAGGGTCAACTTCACTAGGCATTGTTTGCCTACTGAGGAGGTGCCCAAGAAGAGGAAAGAATGGGGTTGCAGGCACCACGGAGACGTAGTTTGCCTATTTCTCAACTCTGCTTGTGGCCTATGTATGCTGTTACCATGAATGCCCTACCTAAATGGAAGTCCCTTGCCCATGTTATCCTCAGAAAAGAAGTCATCTTATATTCAAAGCTGCACAAAGTCTTTTGCATTATGAAGTAGGGTCTGAAACCATTTATTTTCAACGAATTACTCTTTGGGGAAGAACTTAGCCCAAAATGATTTCAATCAATGCTGGTTTAGGATGTTTAATAGAAATCATTTGAGAGAATCAGTAAAAAACCAAAAACAAACAAAAAACACACAACATACATCTAGTAACTATTACTGAATTATGAGCTCAAAATTGCAAGTCATAAAAAACTAGGTCAGTAGGCCCCAGAGGAATCATTTTCAAAGGTAATACAAATATTTCTGTTTCCTGCTAAAATGTTATAGCTTGTGGCAGACCAGTGTTCCAGCCAAGAAGACTTGAAAAACTGTTGAAAAAAATTTTTTTGATCTTATTGAGAGTATTGGAGAGCTGCTGATGAGGCAGCTGGAACCTGAGGAGCTGAAATCTACTGCAGAGAGGTGAGCTGATCATCAGTGACAACTTCTTCTCTCAAAGCACTTGCCAGTTCTTGGTGGGGTGTAGAAGATGAGGCTCAGACCTAAGGGCACGGATGCTTTCATAGCTTTCAGCAATCTCATAGTGTTTGAGAAACAAAAATTGGGGTTTAGGATTACAAAGGTACCCAAAATTTATTGTCAAACTTCCAGAGAGAAGGGAGGTACAGAGAAGTAAGCCAGACACTCTGTAGTATTCCAGTGAAGGCATTTGCCGAGTTCTTAAGCTGCACAGAACAAGAGAATAAGTTATGCAAAAAGCCCTTGAAAAATCATTGAAGAGGTTTTGGCAGTCTCATCACCCTAAGGAGTCAAAAATCAGGTTATCAGGTCTCATCAAAGAAAAAGACCCAAAGTAAGTCCCTCATAACTACAACCTACAGTGAGCCAGAAGTAGTTTGAGGCTAATACAAACTACAACTTAGGTTTGGGTCAGCTCTGTCCCTGACTCAGTTATAGTGATCTGCACCCACTGAGGCAGCACAACCTTCATAAGAAAGAAATATGGTCATATACAATCTCCATAATTTATATATACATTGTCTACCATTAAATCAATATTTATCAAGCAGACTAATAAACAGGACCAAAAGAAAAACAGACAGTAGAAACAGACCCACATATAACATTTATATCAGTTATTTGAGGTAAAAAATAACTTCAGTGATGAGAAAGGACCTAATGTTGAAGATGAATTGTGAAGAATTTCAGTAAGTGTATTTCACAAAATGTGATAGGTATTTCTAAACTATACAATATGTTTTTCTTTAAATATATGTGTAATTAAATTAGCAAAAGATAGTATCAGTAAATCATTGACTCTTTTGGCTATATCTATAAAGGTTTAGCTATTTAGACTGGCCTCAAAACTTTATGTTTTCATCTTCTCCTTGAGAAATTGGGGACATTGCCCAATATTTTTAATCACTTTATATTCAGGTATATTTGGTAATGCATAACCCACCACCTCCTACATTTCATGGTTTGCTTGGCATCCCTGGCAACTTTATCAAAGAAAAGCACTTGATTCTCTGGAAAATCATTCCTTTAAGAGAAATAGGGCAGGACTCTAGAAGAATTTTATTTTGTAATCCCATAAAAACTGATAATAAACACAGAGTGATGAGTTTTTAGATTTAACATTATGTTGATTAAATACACTTACTGTTGATTGGTTAATAGTCTCTGACTCCCCAAAAAGGCAATAAATTCTAGCCAAAATATTTGATTCCATGGAAGATGAGCAGGATCTTGGTCTCCTATTCTCAACAACGCTATGATCGAGCTCGTGGTTTAGTCTGGCAGTGTCTACAGGACCTCCCTCCTGCAGGAGAGGCAGGGCCCTCTGCTGCAGACACTCAGAGCCTCATGAGTGAAGTCACTTCAGAAGCCAACTCTCAGAATGGTGTGAGACCAACCTGGGGGGTGGCCTGCCCAACGTTTACCTTCTTCTGGCTCTTGTTTTCCTAAAGTCTCAACCATTGATGAGATTATACATGGTGGTTCCAAGGGAGATAATGGTATGTGGTGTGCCTTTAGGAAGCACGGGAGAAAATAAATTCTTGGAGAGAGTAGCGGTCTGAGCATCCCAAGCAGCCTGGAAATTGTAAGATCTTGAAGAGAAACCACTGACCTCTGAAGACACGATCACCCAATCTTACCAAGGATCCTAGTGCCCCAAATGCAGTGTAGAAGCCACAAAGCTGCTTGACTTGAAGGGGTCTTGCTGCAGGCTGGAAAAAGAGGACCTCAGCAGGACCCACTGAGGACAGAGGATCAGGGCAAGAGGGGTTTCCAAGAAACCAGAGGCCAGATGTAGATGAAGACCAGATCTCCAAAAATAATGGAAATAGAATTTATCATCATGCATGCTATTTGCATATCAACTTGCATATTATTTCAGGGGGTTTAAAGCCTGCCCTTCTTTCTCCATAAGAGACATCCATAAATTCCACATTAAAGGACTATTCTCTACGGAAAAAATATTTGTTTAGCTTCTTCTTTCTTTTCATCTCTATCTTCCTCTCTTCCATTTCTCAATTAAGTATCATTTTTTTCATGGTTGGAATAGGAATCTTAACAATAACAATAGCTATGACTTAAAAAAAATCAAATTCCATGTGTCAGGACATTCTATACATTAATGCTTATAATAACACTAGCAGGTGGGTATTATTATCCTGCTATTTTAAGATGAGAAAAATGAGACTCTAAAAGATTGTTATTTTAAGTTAAGAACTTCTAAGATCAAAACCAGATTCAAATTTTGGCTGACTAACATGATATTTTTTAAACCCCCAAGTGATTTGATTGTGCAACAAGAGACCTGGTGTTGAGAACTGTTGTCCAAAAGACTCTATTTCTAACTGCCATATTCCCTGCCTACCAGACTGGAAATGCAGAGAAGTCAACACATCTGCATGACTGTGGGGTTACCAGGATAGGGGCTCTTGTGTGTTATATCCTCAGTCTGGTCATTGTGTGAATGATGATTTTAAGCACTCATTTGCATACTTGAACATGAATGTGAGCACTAATTAATGTATTAACTGATGGAAGTTGTACAAATACCAGTGAAGCCGGTACTCCTTAAGGTTAGGTGAACACTTATGGTGGCCTCAGATCTGCTCCCTTCTGCTAGACACACTCATCTGGGCTTGTCACAGTCTAGGTCCTACACTCCAAGGAATGAACCAAGGGTGTGCCTTTGTCAAGGCCGGAAAGCTATCTCAGCGAGGGCCTGTCTCTTGATGCCTACTTTGTAGCCACAGTTCGAGAATTAAGAGGATTAGACAGTAGAGCATCATGGCTAAAAGCCAGTGATGGGAAATACAGCAAGACCCAGGTTTAAATCCTGCCTCTATCACTTACCAGCTGTGTGTCTTTGAATAAGTCTCCTAATCTCTTGAAGCCTCAGTGTCCTCATTATAAAATGGGAGTCATGGGAAGTCTGGGAGAATTCAATGAGATCATGCATAAAGCACTTAGCACAGTGCCTAGCCAAGGTATCCAGTCATGTTAATTATTAATTTTACACATCACTACAGCCACACAACTACCATGTCTTAACACTCAGGCCCCAACACTATTCATGTCACTCATTCCAACTCTAGTGAGATGTGTAAGAGCAAAAGATGCAGGCCTTGGGCCTCATGTTTGTACAATAACACAGGGTGAGCCAAGACAGAGAAGCCAAACCAATGGAGTTACAAGTAGGTCGATGGCCATCTAATTGCAGTCAGTTTGCAAGGAAGGACAGTTTGAGGTGAGACAGATTTACAACTGAGGCCTGCACATCAAGAAGTATTCAGGATCTCAGACCCTTCTCACTCATAATACTAAGTTTTCCCATGAGAACAATAGCATAATACTAAGTTTTCCCATGAGAACAATAGTTACTGTTGGATGGAATCTTCGAGATCTTATGCAAGATCCTCAATGTCAAATTAAGGAAACCAAAGCCCAGAGATCAAGGAGCTGGCCCAAGGCTTTACATTAGTAAGCGGTAGCCCAGGAATGGAACTTGGGCTTCCTGAGCTCCGAGTCAATGTTGTTTCTGTGACTCCACATTGTGCCTCATTGAACATGGGAATTACTGATTAGAATTGACAGTGCTAGTCATTTCTGTTCATTCTAACCACTGGGAATATATTATGTATGTGCCAAGGTAGAAAGAACAGTCTAATTAGGTATTTAGAAAATTTAGAACTCAGAATTTAGAGGTTAAGTGCTGGATGAGGTTCTGCTCCTCATCAGCTAGGGAATCATTTGACTCCTTTGAGATTTTCTATCTTTTAGGATAGAAGGTGGCAAACTTTTTCTGCAAAGGGGCAGGCAATATTTAGACTTTGCAGGCCATATGGTTTCTGTTGTAACTACTCAACTGTGCTGCTGTAGCAGCAAAGACGCCACAGACAATACATAAATGAATTGACACAGCTGTTTCCAGTAGCACTTTACTTAAGAACACTTGGATTTTATTTAATTTTCCTGTCACACAATATTATTCTTCTTTTGAATTCTTTTCAACCATTGAAAAAAAAGTAAAAACCATTTGTAGTTTGCAGACTATACTAAAACAGACAGTGGGCCTGATTTGGTCCTCTGGCTATAGTTTGCCAACCTCTGCTCTAGGAATAAACTCAGCAATATCTGCTCCATTTTGCCAACTGTGAAATGTTTTCCAAGTAAATATATTAATTATATAAGAATAGGGAAGCCCTGGTTTGACTGTAGCTTGAAGAAAAAAGATCTAAAGATTTTAGTGACACATATGTAATGCAACCAAGAACATAAAGTAGCTATTGAAAATGCATGTAGTTCTAGGTTGCTTTGAGTATAAAATAGCATCCAGGTCCTAAGAAGAAATCTCCCAATATAATCTGCAACTCACATGGTTCAGAACATATATTTATTCTGATCCAGCCAATTTTAAGGAGACTACTAACAAATTTAGTAGTATACCTTGGAGGGAAATTAAGATGTTGAGAAGTAAAACTATATTTTACCAAGAACAGTTGTAGGGAGGAAGGGGATGTTTGAATGATGAGGGAAGACGAGACTTATCCAGAGAGCAGAGCTAAGACCAACGGTAGAAGTCAAAAGAAGGTAGACATCAACTCAACAGACAAAAGAACTCCCTAAGAGCTGGAATTGTCCAATAATGTGATGAGCTATCTCACACACATGGACTCTCCATCACTGGGAATTTTCAAGTAGAAAATGGCTGACTGCTTGTCAAATAGGTGGTATAGCTGTTACCATCATCTACAAGGGGAGGCCAGCTAAATGACCTTAAGGTTTCCTTTTGGCCCTAAAATTCTGAGTCTACACACTGAATTAATGGAGAGAAAGCAATCTGAAGATCTGGCTGCTCCTAAAAGCCTGCAGGACCACATTCAGGATGTGGAGACATTGGGCGTCTCTGTGACTGTCTCTTACCTATAATTGAAAAGGCTCTCAGTCCAACTGATATTCAAACCAGCCTCACTACTGGCCTGCCGGGCTAACTTCTTCTCAGGGAAAGAGATCTGAGGGTTGTGTGTGCATCCCAGACAGTACCGGAAGTAGGGTAGGCTGTCATCTTTGACTCTTGCCTCAAGCTCA
This sequence comes from Piliocolobus tephrosceles, assembly GCF_002776525.5. Lineage (NCBI taxonomy): Eukaryota > Metazoa > Chordata > Mammalia > Primates > Cercopithecidae > Piliocolobus > Piliocolobus tephrosceles. Next base: position 105,007,781 of record NC_045440.1, on the reverse strand, counting down.
TCTTGATCTTGTGTTGGGGCCAAGCAATAGGTAAGAAGGACTACCAAGAAGATTTCACCAACTGGATTATTGATGAAAGGATGGAATAGAAGGGATGGGTCCCTTAGAAAAACAGCTAGTTATTCAAAGGGGTGGGTCATAGGGAGGAAGCAGGTGGGGAAAGAATCCTGGAAGTAGAAAGTTATTCATTCCTCCAGCCCCCAGCCTCCCTCCCAGATGGTCCCCAGAATCAAGCGTGTCTCAGCTCTGAGTCCTGAGGTGAGAGGAGGGTTTCACTTCCTGCCTAGGGTTATCCAGTGCTGGAAGAGCCATTACCACTGACATGCGCTGACTTGGAATGTTGAAATGAAAGAACCGAGTGTCTTACCCTTCTCGTTCATCATCCGCATTGTAATACACCTGTGGAACAAAACAATAGGCTTACTGTAGGTCAGAGACAAGAAATGGAAAAAATATTACGTAATGTACAGAATTTCCTAAGGCATAAACTGTCTCTTAAAAAGGCAAAAGACTAACCTGTTTAATGATGGGGTGTGTGTGTGTGTGTGTGTGTATTTCTAAGGAAATGCATATTTAACCTCCTTATAATCTCCATGGGGTTAATTCCTAGATTTTAATAAAATAAAATTGGAAATCTGATTATTTCTAGCTAAAGTCAGTCAGATTAGATTAACTATGGCGTTAAGCCAAATCTTACTCTTGACATTAAGGAGATATTTTGGTGGGATCTAAAATCCATTGTTTACAAAGGCTCTGGTTTTGCAGGGTGGGTCCTTTCCTGCCCCCTGTGTAGCACAGTGTCTGGAATCAGCTTGCCTGTGGACCAAATGGGGGATGTAGAGTGGGGTAAGGGGGCAGTGTGACAGTAAGTAGGCCTATCTACTTACTCCCCAAAGGGGCTCAAGGTATCTTGGCATCCTGCAACCACAGAAATTTAGGAGTCAACAGTCTTCAGGCCAGGAAAGGTCATTTAGCTCTGGAAGGTGTTCCTGGCCAGAAGGAAGATCTCCAAAGACAGACTTTCGGTAGTTGGCATGGCAGAAGGCAGAATCAGATTAAAGAAATTATGAAGCATCCTTATTATTTTATAGAAAGAACCATGGGAGAAATCCAGAGGGCATCTGCTATGTATATATGTCCTCTTGACCCAATTATCTGTAAACATTAATTGTGAGTCTTTTGTCATCTTTATCTGTGTGTGTCAGGACTGTTGTGTTTGAGTGAAGAACAGGACTGTTGTGTTTGAGTGAGTTAATATCAGGTATTTACATATTAACTCAAAAGTAGCCTCTGATTCTAGTACATTAGTCACTGTCCCTGCCTCTGCCTCGGTGAGAAACAGCTGTGTCTAGATAGAAAACCTCCCTGCAAACCTTCTCAAAGGCTCTTGGCAGTTCCTGGGATGCCGTCAAGCCTAGATCTAGTTATAAAACAAGACTGGTTACCTGGAACGCTCTGGGAATGAGTCATTCTAGTTATTAGCTCAGATTTCTACAGGAATTTGTCCTCTTAATTTTTTAATGGCTATGGTGGTTTTTCACTGCAGTGGTTTATGAGAGGCATACCAATCTTTGCATCTCTCTTGCTCCCCTTTCTCTTTCTACCCACTTAAGGGAAACCAGCCATATCCACTGGCCTGCCACTGCTGGCTCTTGTTTTGCAGGTCAAAGTTAGCCAATCTCTGCTCCATCCCCAAATCTAAGGCCATGGCACTGCCTCTTCCCTCCTGTCTTTGGAAGGATCTTTGTATTGTATACTTAGTTTCTTCTTAAACAGAAAACAGAGGAGGTAAATTTTTTCTTCCCACCGGAAGTCTCAGCATGGCATTCAGAGCAACTGTCATTGGGATGTACAAGGAATAGGACTACCTAACTTCATGAATATGGAGTAACCCACCTAAGTGAAGGAGGCTGGGGCATTCCACTGGCCATGCAACTGGATTATTTTGATAAAGTTCCCCATGTTGCCTTGTGTTTTGCTGCTTTCTTTAAATATGGCATAGTGCATCTATCTGGCCTGACTACTGGCCTCTGCAAAGTTGATTGGTGACTCAAAGATGGAAGCAGCCTTCTCTTAGGTGTTTTCCCACCCTCCAGAATGTTCTCTACATCACTGTCCCTTCTTTGTCATTTCTCCTCCTTGCTCATAAGGACCCACTATTTTTACCATGTCAGCTGTTGGGCCCATTGCACTAACTTAATTTTTAGAGCACGTTTTTCAAACTTTAGAGTGCATACAAATACCTGGAGACTTTATCGTAAATAAAAATTCCTGGAACTCACTTGGGGAATTTTAACTCAAAAGATCAAGGATGGAATTCAGGAATCTGAATCCTTATCAATAACTCCTATGATTCGGGAAAAGTTTTTTTTTCTAAACAACAGTGCAAGAAATGGTTTCTGAGTATGTGAGAGAGGAGAGGAGTCCTCCTTGGGTTCAAGAGCTTTGAGGAAGGTTGATGCAAGCAAAGTAGACATTATCTAAAAAGACGATGCCTCTGTATCCCACCATTTTTCCCAATCTCGCCTAATCACATGACCTTTAAAGGCATCCAGACAAAAACAGCCTGAATATCAGGGCTTCAATATCAGGTGAGTGAGACTGAAGGGCTCCACAGTGCCTGCACATTGGATTTATTCCTTCATAATAGTTTTGATAAGTGTCTGAAGAATATTTCAATCCACATGTGAATCAATGAGATAATGGGAGAGGTGGGGGGCAGGTAGCCTGACAGTGAAATACCCACTCCCCAAGTTGTGTCCTTGAGTGAACCAGGACTGCTGCCCTGTAGCTTCAGCATAGCTTGGGAGTGCCTCACCGGCCATGAGAACCATAGGGCTGCTGGCCCTGCAGTTGGCACAGCTGCAATGCAGCTGATTTTAGCAAGTCTCAGGACTGCAGTGGTTTTTGAGATGCCACCAATCCTTGCGTCTCTCTTGCTCCCCTTTCTCTTTCTACCCACTTAAGGGAAACCAGCCATATTCATTGACCTGTCACTGCTGGTTCTTGTTTTGCAGGTCAAAGTTTGTCAATCTCTGCTCCATCCCCAAATCTAAGGCCATGGCACTGCCTCTTCCCTCCTGTCTTTGAAAGGATCTCCCAGGCATCTAGCTTTTTTGAGAAAAGGCAGTCTGAAAGTCCCTAGCCACTGTCCAAGCTCCTTTCCTTCAGCTAAGCTAGCTGATCAACCACAGGATAGTCACAGGTTGTTCTAGGGACAGCTGAGTGTGTTCCTTTGTTACCAGAAACTCAGGGCAGGCTTCTTCATTGACCCCTCCTCTCCAAATCGAAGGCCATGGGAGAAGGCTGAGAGCTCTGAGGAAGGCCTTCAGATATACAGGGGGATATACAGGCAGGATATACAGGGGGTGCTGACTGGGCTGCCTGGCAAATGCTGAAACCAACAGACTGAAACATCTGCACTTTCCTTCTGATTCTGCCTCAGGCTGACAGCCGGGCTCATGACACCGGGGGGAAGGAGAGGTCAGTGGACTGACAGTCAAGAGCAGCCAGATAGGGCCACTTTTCCTCTTCAGATTAATTTACACTTTGTATATTTTGGAGAAATCTTGCCAAGAGAACAGGTCAGGTTGTTAGCTTTGACATGGAACTGAGGCCGGAGTCATGACAGTAAACTAAACAATAAGAACAATTTAACTCAATTATTCCTTCTTCTGGAAGGCATGGAAACCTAGCTCCATAAAATCCCATGAGGCACAGACAGTGAAGAAATAAATCATCACCATGGTCTTGGGAATTAAAAAAAAAGCAGGTACTGGCACGCTTATCTTGATAAATTATAAAATTCCCCCTCCCCACTTTGTGTCCTTGTTCTTATCCAACAAGTATAACAGGATGAAAATGTTAAATCGGTTTTAGTGTTAATGTGTTTTCAGAAACAGCTATAGGCATTTTATTACCATGTTGGGTCGTGAATAACAACAAAAAAGCCGTGGTTGTAGAGTTGCTCTGTCTCATGAATCTAATGAGAGAACACAGAATACTGGGGGACAAAATACATCTAAAAGAGAAAGTAAAGCCAGTAGTGATTTCTCTTCCTACACTAAGGTCAATTCCAATGAGTGTTTGTATGCTTAGAATGGAAGAAAAACTTAAATGTGTCAGTATGCTCCTATTTCTCAAACCAGATGTTTCCTCAAAGAACTTTGGATTTAAAAGAAAACTCATTGAATCAAAAATTCATTAAAACCCAATTGATTTGGTGAAAAACAATTCTGGTTAATGCTAAGGAAATAATTATTTTTTTCCTTTTTCACACAATTTTTTGTTTATCACATAACAGAAATAATACTAAAAACAAAAATAAAAAATCAGTCATATCTCATAACCCTGTAAAAAGTGTTGCAATTTTTCTTGCTCCCTTCAAATTCAGTTATATATTTTGGGATCATAATATGAACACAAATTACTATTCTACATTTTTTTTCCACGGAACATTATCATAACTAGGTCCCATGTTGCTACGTAGTTTCCATAATTAAAATTTTAGTGACTGCATAATATTCCATCAACTTGAGCTACCATAGTGAGTTAATTATTGGACATTTACATTAGTTTGAAATATTTCATTTCACTTGTAGATATAACTAGGAGACAGAAATTGTTTCTTAAGGAGGCTTCTACAACCTCATTTTTATTTTGATGTGAAATAATTTACCTATTAAATGGGAACTTTTTATTTACTAAGCGAAAATTTGTTGAGTTTTATTTAAGCTGAGACTCCCCTTGTGCAACTTTATGAAGTTATAGGTGCAGTTCAACTTCCCACCACTAGGTGGAGCTCTATTGTGTCAGGATAATCCCTGCCATGACAAAGCTGACAGAACAAAACTTACAGGTTATCAGCCTTCTCTCTTTCTTTCTCTTCCACGCTTTGTCAACACTTCACTAATATCAGCTTACTCTCCTCTTCGACTTAGTTTCCTCTCCTGAGACATTCCTTTCTATAAAAATGCATTTACTATAGGGAATGACATTGACTTTTTCTCTAGTAAATGGAAGGTAAGTTATTTTTAAGGTCAACACTGTCTTGAAATGCTTCTATCTTAAGGCCCTACCTTCCCTGTGGATGGATGGGAGGTGGGCGTTAGCTGGTAGGTCATACCTGTCCAGTCCTCTGCAGGTTTGCAAAGTGAACATCAGGTATGAAGAGAACTGGCTGTGAGTGGAGATCAGGCATGGTTTTGAAGTAGGTGATGTCACTCTTCTTCTGTAAAGGTATGGCGGCCAACTTCCCATCAGAGGCTGGATGGGATCACAAAACTCATAAATGAGAGAGTCATATATGACTAAGAACTCTCAACTCTAAGTCCTAGTCTTAAAGTCCACGATTTTCTCCTAGGAAGCTTTCTGAATACCATAGATGTGAACACACTTTGACACCTCCCACCACCTCATCCCAGCAAAACCAGCAGGAGCATGGACTTCAAGTGAGCACTCCTGAGGTGAAGCTCAATACCCCTCACACCCTCCTGTCCCTTCATGCACCCAAGATTCCTTGTCTGCAGAAGGAGGATGCTGGTCTCCACATTATTACAAAGTCCTTCCTAGCTCAAACACACTGTGCTCATGTGATTCTATTTGCTTTTCACAGGGATAATCAATCACCCTGTCTCCATTGCCAGGGGAAAGCAAACCATGCCTTGCATGTATGTAGTTTTACCTGCAACCCACTTCTTCCACCTGTTCCCCCAGTGGACACAGCCCACCTGCAGTCTTTAGAAAGCAACATTAGTCTCAGTGAAACTCACAGCTGTTACATTGAGTTTGGGAGGCCTGGCCTTTCCCTTTCTTCCTGTTCTGCTTCCGCTCTTCATCTCGGATTTTTCTTTCTGCTCCCTGATAGGAAAAAAAAAAAAAAAATACAGACAATGCCAGGCATATTAGCAGAGCGTGCAAAAGTCATGTCACACATAAGTCATGAGGATATGAAACAATACAGGAGAGAAGGAAACCAGGCAGCCCCATTTCCATTCCTCTGGCAAGGTTGGGCTTTGGCTCTGAAAGCCAAGACCACTCATAAGTCTATACCACATTTGTGTCCTGTGAGTGATCCTGCCTCTCCCAGATTTTCTCTCCTTTTTTGGTATCTTTCCTATTTAAAGAAATTCAGTTTTGAATCCATATGGAAAGAATCAACACAGTTCACTAAACCAATGAAACCTGTTAAGTGACTTTAGTGATTATAATAAAATGTCAGAAGATGAATCATTGACCCATTATATTTATTCCTAGACATAGAGAGGGTTTTAAAGTGTGAATTCCCTATAAAATGTTTCCTTTGCTTTCCTTTTAAACTTTCAAAAATTATTACAGTGGTGGAAATGAAAGAAGCCATAAGGAAACCACACAAAATGTAGGACTACTTTGTACATGTAAGTATGGTTTTTGTTTTTGTTTTAATATTTCCATATGTTCTTAGAGATAGTGCTCATTCAACCAAATAGAAAAATGTTTAGTCTATTAAACTCCTTTCTGCTCCTCTATTTTTGCAATTTGCCTTTTTCATGGGCTCCTCTTGCCAAATCGCCAAATTGCCAAATCGCATCCTACTTAACCATTTGATCACCACCCTATATCTCTTTACTTCATGGCCTCTAATGATGCCCTATCTTTTCTCTTTGGTTATTTCTCTCTATGAGCTTTGCTAACTCATTTTCTTTTCCTTATCCCCCAAATACAGACATTCCAAAATGGATTCCTTTTCCTTGCTCTATCTCTACTCTTGCCGTGGAAGAATTAATCTGTATCTTTGTTTTCACAAGGCACTAGGCAGGTGACACTCTGATCAACATCTCCCACCTAAACTCCTTCCCTAAGTTTCAGATTCATATTTACAGTTCTTGCCCATTGTGGTGGCATATTTAGGGAGCAGCAATGCATAGAATGGCCAGCAACCTTTCACCCTTCCAAAATTGTCCCCAAATCATCACATACAAAACAGATAGATTTAACAATATAAAAGTTTAATCCTTTTGTATGTAAACAAATCAATTAAAAGACAAAGGAAAGGTTGGCAAAAATACTTGCAATAAAATATCACATAAAATGTCAAATCCTTAATATATAAATAATGATTCAAATTTTAAAAATAGCTAACATACTAATAGAACAATGGACAAGAGTCATGAAATAGGCAATTCACAGACAAAGACACACACATGGTTTGAATTATTACAGAACAATGAGATATATTTTTTGCTTATCAAATTGGCTTTTGTAGAAAAGCAGATTCCCAATTCTGGCCAGCATGACGCCATGACACAGTGAGAATTTATGGTCAATGAAGGCTTCACAAAAGAGATGGCTTATGGCTTTAAACTAATTTTTGGAGAATGAGTAATAATAGCTAACTCTGTGCCAGGGAATTTCTAAGAGCTTTACATAATAGAATTGAAACAGCTTAATATTTTAACCAGATCATTTAAATGTGCATTTTTATGTTTTAAAAACTACCAAATGGAATAATTATTTTACTTACTACCAAAGGGGGGAATTTTATAGTGCTTCATATGAAGTTTTGAATTGTCACTGACACTTGCAGATCACAGAAATTCACAGCAAAAGGGGCATAAAATATAAAACTATCTGCTAGGGAAATCTCTTCTTGATATATAAAGGTTTTGTACAGTTTTGTGCTAGAAAACATATTTTTAAAAAATGAAGTGCTAAATGCACAGATACAATCTTCAATTGGATGTGAAACATAAGCAAAGGGGTTCTTCAAAATACTAAAGTCTGTAATAGGAGCTATTTTTTTTATTGGGTCCATGTAAGGCATTTTTCTACGTGCTTCGGGCTCTGTACAATATAACATTTAATAGAAATAAAATTTAGATTTTGTTAACCTGTATAAATTATAGCTGCCCCCAGAAACACCCCAAGTTGGGTCAAGGAATTTGATTTCTGAGTTAATGTTTTATTTTGTACTATTTATGAGGAAAGGGAAAATAATGAATCTGTTTCAAGATTTATACAGAAGCATACCTCAGAGGTACTCTGGGTTCAGTTCCAGACCCCCATAAAAAAGAAATATTGAAATAAAAAGAGCCACAGTTTTTTTTTTATTTCCCAGTGAATAGAGAGGTTATGTTTGCACTATAGTGTATCAAGTGTGCAATAGCATTATGTCTTAAAAATGTACATATCTTAATTTAAAAATACTTCATTGCTAAAAAAATACACACTGAAGCTTTAGCAAGTTGCAATCTTTTTGCTAATAGATGGTCTTTCCTTGATGTTGATAGCTGCTGACTGATGAGGGTGGGTTGCTGAAGGTTGGGGTGGCTGTAACAATTTCTTACAATAAAAATGAAGTTTGATGCATCAATTAACTCTTCCTTTCAGGAAAGATTTCTCTCTAACATGTGATGCTGTCTGATAGCACTTTACCCACAGTAGGACTTCTTTCAAAATTGGAATCAATCCTCCCAAGCACTGCTGCTGCTTTATCAACTAAGTTTATGTAATATTCTAAATTCTTTGTTGTCATTCCAACAGTGTTCACAGCCTCTTCACCAGTAGTAGATTCTATCTCACTTTCTTTGCTCATCCATAAGATGCAACTCCTCATATGTTTCTTATGAGATTACAGCAATTCAATCACATCTTTAGGCTCCACTTCTAGTTCTAATCTTGCTGTTTCCATCACATCTGCAGTTACTTCCTCTACTGAAGTATTGAACACCTCAAAGTCATCCATGAGGGCTGGAATCAACTTCTTCCAAACTCCTGTTAATGCTAATATTTTGACCTCCTCCCATGAATCATGAATGTTTTTAATGGCATCTAAAATGGTGAATTATTTCCAAAAGGACTTCAACTTACTTTGCCCAGAACCATCAGTGGAATCACTATCTACAGCAGCAACAGCCTTACCAAACACATTTCTTAAATAAAAAGACTGGAAAATCAAAATTATTCCTCAATCCATGGACTGCAGAATGGATGTTGTTGTGTTAGCAGGCATGAAAACAATATCAATCTTTTTGTACATCTCCATCAGAGCTCTTAGGTGACTGGGAACATTGTCAATTAAAAGGGATCTTTTTTTTTCTGAGCAGTAGGTCTCAACAGTGGGCTTAAAATTAAGCCCACCAAAAACACATAAGCTGTCATCCAGGCTTTGTTGTTTTATTTACAGAGCACAAGCAGACCAGATATAGCAAGATTTTTAAGGACCCTAGGATTTTTGGAATGGTAAATGAGCACTGACTTCAACTTAAAGACAGCAGCTGCGTTAGCCCCTAATGAGAAAGTCAGCCTCTCCTTTGAGGTTTCAAAGTCAGGCATTGACTTCTCTCTAGCTATGAAAGTCCCAGGTGACATCTCCCAATAGAAGGCTATTTGCTCTACAATGAAAATCTGTTGTTTAGTATAGCCACCTTCATCAATGGTCTTAGTTACATCTTCTGCATAACTTGCTGCAGCTTCTACATCAGCACTTGCTGTTTAATCTTGCACATTTATGTTATGGAGATGGTTTCTTTGCTTGAATCTTATGAAGTGATCTCTGCTAGCTTCAAACTTTTCTTCTGCAACTTCCTCATCTCTCTCAACCTTCATAGAGTTGAAAAGACTTAGGGCCTTGCTCTGGATTAGGCTTTGGCCTAATGGAATGTTGTGGCTGGTTTAATCTTCTGTCCAGACCACTAAAACTTTCTCCACAACAGCAGTAGAGCAGTTTCACTTTCTTATCATTTGTGTGTTCACTGGAGTAGCACTTTTAATTTCCTTCAAGAACTTTTCCTTTGCATTCGCACCTTGGCTAACTGATACAAGAGGCTCTTGGCCTGTGTCAGCTTTTGATATGCCTTCCTCCCTAAGCTTAATTATTTCTAGCTTTTGATTAAAGTGAGAGAGATGCAATTGTTCCTTTCACTTGAACACTCAGGGACCACTGTAGGTTTATTAATTGGCTTGGTTTCATATTGTTCTGTCTCAGGCAATAGGAAGACCAAAGGAAGAGAGGGAGAGAGACTAGGGAATGGCTGGTTGGTGGAGCAATCAGAACATACACAACCCTGATCAATTAAGTTCACCATCTTATATGGGTGCAGTTGGAGGTGCCCCAAACAATTACAATAGTAACACCAATGATCATTGATCACAAACATGACAGATATAATAATAATGAAAATGTTTCAAATGTCGAGAGAATCAGCAAAATGTGACACAGAGACACGAACACATTCTGTTGGCAAAATGGAGCTGATAGACTTGATCGATACAGGGTTGTCACAAACCTTCCATTTGTAAAAACTTGCTTTCTGTGAAACATAATAAAGCAAAGCACAATAAAATGAGGTAAGCCTGTAGGTTCAATGTAGAATTTAGCGAAGTCACCTACTTATTATTTTTCAGGCACTCTTTTATATGCCAAACCAAAAGGATTAACATAAAACATAGAGTATCTATAAAGCAGATGGTGGCCCTTCTACAAAAGAAATTTCCTGCCCAGAATGCCCAGCTATCAGCATGACAAAACAATTTTTATAATATCCACTCAAGAGAACTACAATTCTTATTTCTAGAATAAAGCTTTTGACTTCACAGTGACCCCGGGAAGCTTTGATACATTCCATTAAAGTAAAGAAAACTCTCCTTGAGCAAGACTTTCCAAGTATTCCACCTCTTTCTATGACTCTTTGTGACCTGAGACTTTGAGAAAATATTCTTTCCACCGTTATTAAAGTGCAAAAGTCTAGTTCTTCCAGAAGAGAATAATTTGTTACAAATACTAAATTTGTCATTTGAAAATAATTCCCTCCATCTAAATGTTCACTATAGAGTGTTAAATTTGGAAAATATATCTGAAAAATTCCTGCCAATATTGTGATCATTTTTGCCACCACTTGAGAGGTGATGGCTGTCTTTGTTTTTTATTTAACACTTAAGTTGCTCCTGTACATGTATTTTAAGAATGTGGCTTTATTTCTTGGTTTTTCCACCTTGTGTAGCTATTGTTTGCAGTAACACAAAATCTTCATGAAAAATTGTGAAAGAATTTAATGTTAGCATAAAGATATGCACATAAGTATCTATATAGGTAGGTATATAAACAGATCCCGAAGTTTTAAAATGTATTAACACATACATTTCAATAGAAGTATCTTAATACCAAGTATGGTTAGGGAAACCCTTTATTTTCATCTGCAGTTTCACAGATGTGAGATTAATTACAAATGATTAATTAATTGATTAATTCGAAATCAAGCTGGAGAACTGTAAATAGTGCAGAATTCCAGGTCTTGAAAACTATAGACTGTGATGAGAAAAATGCATGGTTTTAAAACAGAATAGCCCTCAACTCTTTTGCCTGAAAAGATAAGTCAAATTGGGCATTTGTATTTACACACACATTTGAAAAGTATACAAATTAAACTTTTATTTTTCTTTTTAATCTCCCAGGAATTAGTTTTACTTGGATTTTGAAATTAGAGTGCAAAAATGCTGACAAATTACAGCAAACGATTTCGGGTCTAGTTTGTTAAAGAAATTGACAGTAATTACGATGAATACACCCTGCAGGACCCGTGAGATTTCTTCCTTATGAGTTTCCTGACACACCCCACTCCAACTCTTAACATCAGGATGTGTAACTTCCTGCTAGAACCTCTTGACATCACTACTTACTTGGAATAAATGCTTATCATTTATCCAACATTCTCCAACTATTTTCTTTTACTTAGCACTGATATTTACTAGACTGATACGCAAAATAGGAGCTATTGGAAATGCCACCTACTTTCTGATTGGCAAGGTATTTGTTGACATAGTCCTTCCCAGTTTTTATGCATATTTACAAACATGTTCACACAAATAAGTGGTTCTTTCAGCCATTTCTTTCCTTGCCACAGATTACCCTCTTAACATGACTTCAGGAAACAACTGCTTTGGAAAAATCCATACAATCCTCTTTTTCACCGTCTCCCTTCTACTGGTTAAAATAACTGAATGAAAATGTATAAAACTATTTTCAAACAAAAGGTATAATCAATCAGTAATTGTATCTGCCCTCTTAGTGTCTCATAGTCCCTCTCATTCTAGGACTTAGGTGAACAACAACATAACATTCGCTGTACATTATGCATGCTTTTATTCTTTGTTTTTCTTATTATTTATTACATTAACACTATAATGTAAAATAATTTTAGGAGAATCGTTAAGCCTTCTCTCTCACTTTCAATTCCAACTACAAAGTGAATATGAATGGATTGCCAGGTTCCTCTATCCAATTCTTTCCCCTCTTTCTCCTCATCTCTAACTTTATTCTTTATTTCCAAGAAGGGGATTCATGGAGGGGGATTCTACAGTCTCCCCCAGAATATCTGAAATAAAGTAAGGGAATTCAAATTATTTAAATGCTTCCTTATTTGTGCTTTAAAAAATTGTCTGTTATACATCATTTGAAAATGTTTAATATGCTGAATTAAAGACATAAGCTGATTTTTTTGGTTTGGTTTTGTTTCTAAAGCCTACCTTGGCTCTTTGTTGAGGTTTTGAAATGCCAGTTGTCATTTCGGTATTTTATGTATAAAGTTATTTATCAATTCCAGGAGAGTGAGTTTGAAATTAGACCTAGATTTGCATCTAACTACTCTGCATGCTCACTGTGTGTCTCTGGGCAAATTACTTATGCTGTCTGTACCTTTGATATTTCACCATTCCTATACAACTGTGTCTATTGATTTAACAGGCCTCTGGAAACTGTCATGGAAACTTCTCTACTGTCTTGGAAACTGTCCTACTGATTGCTGTGTCATGGAAACTGTCCTACTATGTACTGTCCTACTGTGTACTGTGAACTGTCCTACTGTGTAGTGTCCTACTGTGTACTATGAACTGTCCTACTGTGTACTGTCCTACTGTGTACTGTAAACTGTCCTACTATGTACTGTCCTACTGTGTACTATAAACTGTCCTACTATGTACTGTCCTACTGTGTACTGTGAACTGTCATACTGTGTACGGTCCTACTGTGTACTGTGAACTGTCCTACTATGTACTGTCCTACTGTGTACTGTGAACTGTTCTA
>NC_045440.1:104987580-104994714 GCF_002776525.5 Piliocolobus tephrosceles | reverse complement strand
CCTACTATGTACTGTCCTACTGTGTACTGTGAACTGTTCTACTGTGTACTGTTGTACTGTGTGCTGTGAACTGTCCTACTGTGTACTGTGTCCTACTGTGTACTGTGAACTGTTCTACTGTGTACTGTCGTACTGTGTACTGTGTGTACTGTGTGTACTGTGAACTGCCTTACTGTGAACTGTCCTACTGTGTACTCTGAACTGTCCTAAACTGTTCTACTGTGTACTGTCCTACTGTCCTACCAGTGTCATGGAAACTGTCCTGTTGATTGCTGTGCTGCTCTGATGGCTGGATGATTGGCATTAACTGAAATCATCATGGCCTGAAAGGCCGTTGAGACTTTAGGGATATTTACTGCTACGCCGCATGTCCCTAACCCCTATGCAGTTCTTGTTTACGTGTTTTCTTTCTGTTTTCCTGACCATCTCTGCTTTCTCCTGCCACTGCTAAACCAGAACTCTCAGACATGTTAATAGTATTAAACCTTTAATACAACTGACTACAGCACCTGTAAGAGTGATGGGCTGAATTAACGGCATTTGCAGTGCCTTGGATAAGACTGGAGACTATTACTCTAAGTAATGTAACTCAGGAATGGAAAACCAAACATCATATGTTCTCACTGATATGTGAGAGGTAAGTTACGAGGACCCAAAGCCATAAGAATGATACAATGGACTTTGGGGACTTCTGGGGAAAAGTGGGAGGGGGTTGAGGGATAAAAGACTACAAATATGGTGCAGTGTGTACTGCTCGGGTGATAGGCACACCAAAATCTCACAAATCACCACTAAAGAGCTTACTCATGTAACCAAATACCACATGTACCCCAATAACTTACGGAAAAATAATTTTAAAAAAGAGTGATGGGCAACAGTGAACTGGCTACTAATATCTTCTTCCTGTTCCTCTCTCTCCCCAGCATCTAATATGAAGTACTATCCTTTCACTCACAGTTAATCTCTATAAGCAGCTAGTCAACTTATTTTATTGCTTATATACCCTTCCTATCCTTCCCAGTTTTAAAACAATTGTACAATGTCTACCTTGTCAGAATATACTGTCACACTGTCTCCGCCATCATTTAGAATTAGATCTACAGGTAAACAGATCCTGAATGCACACCACCCATCGTTTTACCAATGTCTTTACAATAATATTGCTTGTCTAAATTGTGTTCACTACTAGAGTCCCTGAGAAGAAATATTCTCTGGATGCTGGGGATTTATTTTGTTTGTGCCTGCCGTCTTTATACTTCAAAGTCAATTAGGCTGTGTATAAAATCCTTGGCCCACATTTTCTTTACTTGATTACCTTAAATATCATTGTCTTCTGACAAGGTGTTGCTGTTGAAAAGTTTGATAATCAAATTTTCCTTATAAGTGATTTAATATTTATTTTATTTACTTAGAGGCCCAAAGAAAATTATTTTCTATTTTCAGAAAGTCCAATAGCTTAACTATTTTGTATTGGTTATAGTGGATCAATTTTCCCAAGTGCGTGGTGGACTGTTTAAATACATATACTTTCTGTTTAAGGTTTTCCTTAGAGAATATGTATTTAAATGCATATTTAAAGCAATGTATTTTTAGTATTCCATCCCCCCACTTTTTTTCCTCAAAGAGTCCTATTATATGTATATTGGATTTTTTTTTTTTTTTTTTAAGATAGGGTCTTGCTCTGTCACCCAGGCTGGAGCATAGGTCACCACAACTTCAAACTCCTGGAGTCAAGCAATCCTCCTGCCTCAGCCTCCCGAGTACCTAGAACTGCAGACATGCATCACTGAACCTGGCTAGTTTTTACATTTTTTTGTAGAGACAGGGGTCTCAATTTGTTGCCTAAGCTGGTCTCGAACTCCTGGACTCATGTGATCCTTCCAACTTGGCATCCCAAAGTGCTGGGATTACAGGTGTGAGCCACGCACCCAGTCTATACTACATCTCCTTTACCTTTCTTCTATATCTGTATTTTCTCTCACACCTCTTTCTTCATTTCCTTTGATTTTAAAAATTTTGTTGTTTCCTAGCTTGTTTTCTTAAAGCATTATCTTTTATATTTATTTACTCTTGTGTTGCTTCTAGCATAGTTTTTATTTCTAATCCATTTTAATCTTTTATTTCTAAATTCCCTGAATTCCATCTCATCTTTTTCAAGTCATTCTATTTTCTACACCTCTCAAGTTGATTTTTTCAAATTGAGATTTATGTTGATCTTCATAACGTCCATTATTTCCTTAATTTAATTTAGCTTATTTTGAAATATTAGGCTACAGTTTTCACCTGTTTTGTGGGCCTGTCTTTTTGAAAGGCATTCATTATTCTTCATAGGGACGTCAGTCTGATCTTAATCTCTTTTTTCATAAAACATTGTATGGGATTCAACTGCTTTTTCTTTTCTGTTGGTCATTTTCAAGTGAAATGAGTGAACCAGGATTTCTTCTAGTTTCGTGGCTCTCAGGATCCCCATCTGGTGTGTTCACAAAGTGATACAAATATAGTCAGATTTTCTGAGATCTGCCTACTCTGTATCCCTTCCCATCTTCCTCTTCATTTTCATTTTGACCTCTTTCCTTTTCACCTTTTTTTTTTTTTTTTCAACTCAGCTTGGACTTTACTCTGAGAATTTTTTTTTTTTTTTTCCAGAGCAGGATTTTGTCTTAGAAGGGAACTTTAGTTTCTGACTTCCCAGAGTTCATAGAGCCCAAAACATTTCAATGCTCAGTCCTCTTACACTCATTGGCAAAGTAGAATCCACTAGATCTGTACCCTCCCAGCCAAGTTTCACATGCTGTCCTGCGACAGCCCACTGCACTTTCCAGTGAGCACTTTGGACAACTTTGTAGGTTTCCTGTTCTTTGGCTATCAAGTGGCCCCATTACTTTCCCTCACAAATGCTGATATCACACAGGCTTTGAAATTGTTGATGCTTGGTCCCATTCATATTTGGGATTTGTGAGGATTTCCCATCACCTAATCAGAGGGTTTTAAGTTTTTCTGTTCAAATTTTTCAACTCTTTTGGGGTGGGATTCAGGGAGATTCAAAGTACATGTTTACTGAGTGCATATGTACTAATGAACTTATTTTATAAGTGCTATTTCTATTCCAAAAAGTCCTAGATGAGGTCCCATTTAACCCATAAAATAATAACAGATGCACTGATATGCTCTGGGACAGGGTCTACGCCCAGTAAAGAGTATTAATCTATTATTTGAGCTATCTCATTGGATCAAACTTACAATACAATGTGTTATAGACTAAAGTTTGTGTGCCCCCAAAATTCATATGTTGGACTCCCAATTCCCAATGTGATGGTATTTGGAGGTGAAATTTAGGGGAGGTAATTGGGTTTAGATGAGGTCATGAGGGTAGAGTCTTTATGATAGAATTTGTGTCCTTAGCAAAAGAGACACCAGAGAGCTGGTGCGCATGCTCGCTCTCTATGCCATGTGAGGACACAGTGAGAAGGCAGCTGTCTACAAGCCAGGAAGCAAGCCCTCACTAAGATCCAAATTAGCTGACATGTTGACCTTGGACTTTCCAGCCTCTAGAACTTTGAGGAATACATTTCAGTTGTTTAAGCCAACCGGTCTACGGTTTTTTGTTATAGCAGCCTGAGCTAAGAAACAGTCAGTCATTAACTTAGTGATAAAAATGATAAACTGAAAAAAAAAAAAAAAGTTGACTGAAGACTTCTTAGATATCTAACAGGAACTGAGAATAAAAGATTACCACTCCCACTGGGATGAGTAAAGTGACTATTTTGACACCACTAGACAAGTGAAGGTGACAAGGAAGAAATGCCATTAAAAGTAATATGTAATAACAAAGATACCTTTATAAAAAACTGTCATCTTTACTCACTTTGTCACAGAAGACTTTGATCTGGCAATAAGCTCTATGAATGGGTTTATTGCTACGATTGTTATAACTGTATGTGTCAATCTGAATCATCAAAGGAAGTCCTTTCACCCCTTTTTGGGAGGAGAAATCTGTACTCAAGCAATTCACGGTGATGAAAATCTGAAGGAAACAGAAAGAAAAAGTTCACAAGTCACCATAAAAAGAATGTACAATAAATGCATAAACTTTAGACTTTAAGTCAAAATACTAAACAACCCCATAAGGACAACTGAAGAATATTTTGATATTCTTTTCACATAAAAACATGCTGAGCATAAAACATATAATTTATAATTATACATTATTTTTAAAATCTGCTTTCATATTTAATCTTGAAACAGACCATTTAAATTGCTTTCCTGGAAGTATATCAGCAAAGTCTTATTTATTTTTTAAACATGCATAAGTGGCCTGGGTAAAACACTGTTTCCTCAACACATCAAAGTTGCCACTTCTAATAGTTATATCAGTTATTCTAATTTCTGACCTGTGGAATAAAAAAAAAAATCAGATAACACCTTCCTTTGCAAATTACTGCATTGAAACCTAGTTATTTGTTTATATATCTGTCTGTCTTCCATGCAATTTGAGACCACTTATTATTTTTATATTATTGGTACCTAGTGCCTGGAGGAAAATAAGCACTCAATAAACATTAGATGAGTGAATCACTGAGTTTATCTGCAGAAAACCTACTAGATTGGGAGTCAGATGCCCCAGGTTTTAGCCCCAGCTGTAACATTAACCAGCTAAGAAACCTTACACGAGTCACTTAACGTCTTCAGATTTCAATTTTCCCTTTAGGATCCCTCCCTGCAGGACAAAATGTAGATACATATATACTTCCATGTTAGTGAAAAAGTAAAGATTGTTAAATGTAAGATCTGAAACAGGAGAGAGAAAATATAGTGAATATAGTGAAGGTATCAACATCCTCACCTTACAGCACAGGGCATCAAGAGATGTAAGAGAAATCGTACCAATCCAAAAAAATGGAAACTCCAGGAAATTAATAAGATTATAGTGCTGACCAACAAAAGAACTAAAAATAAGTATTTTATTTTATTATAAAATTTGATAAGAAAAGAGGGAGGAGTGTAAATGAGCTAAAATTCTCCTCATTTTACATAGTGGATGGCGGACCACTGATGCCATTTAAGAATGATTTATCACAGAATGGAGGTATCAGTGTAGCACCCAGGTTTACTTGGTAACTACACTGATGATTAAGAGGTGGGTTCTGGGGAGATCCAGGCACACTGTATTATACTCTTGGTACTATTTTCATTTGATGCCACATGTATTCTTTTTATTTAAAATAAAATGTTAAATTATTTATTGCTTTAAAATTGTACAATTATGTGTTCTGAAAACTATTTCATTCGATGTACTATTTAATGCTTATCTTATTTGATTCCCTGAGTTTTCCATTCACCTTTAAGCCTTGGACCTGAAGTCCATCACACCACAGCGACACTATGGAGAGCAGCCCTCAAGGAAGGAAAACCATGAGAAACAGACTGCATGTGAAAGGCTTTTCAGCCAGGCGCGGTGGCTCTTGCCTGTAACCCCAGCACTTTCGAAGGCTGAGACAGAGGGATCACCTGAGCTCAGGAGTTTGAGATCAGCCTGGGCAACATAGTGAGATCCCATCTCTACAAAAACTTTAAAAATCAGCCAAGTGTGGTGGTGCATCCCTGTAGTCCCAGCTATTTGGGAGGCTGAAATGGGAGGATTGCCTGAGCCCGGGAGTTTGAAGCTGCAGTGAGCTGAACTCGTGCCACTACCCTCCCAGCCTGGGTGACAGAGTGAGATCCTATCTCAAAATAAATAAATAAATAAATAAAATAAAAGCCTTTTGAAATTTTGAGGTAACTACTAGGCCCGATCTAGTTCATTTCAAACCCAAAGCCTGTAGGCTTTTGGCAATCCAGGCATCTCATTTTTAGTGCTATATCTCTAGAAACCTCATTTTTATTTTATTTTTGAGCTCCTCATCCGGCACGGAGGAATGTCTTAGTGGGGTACCACATCCACACCAGTCAGGCCAGATGACAGGGCTTAGTGACAGGTTGGTTACAGCAACCCTATGCCCTGACCCCTGGGCTCTCACACTTCCAGCCACTCTCTGAAAACAAGTGCCCAACAACGATCTAATTATGCCAACAAATCTAGCAAACTAAGGTACAACATGAGGACCATCAGTAATAAAATTGTACTGTAGATGGGAGGTCGGGGGAAAAAGAAAAAATATATATACTGTATATGGAATCCATGCTAAATGAGTAGATTTTAGCTGCTCTTGCCAAAAACAAAAAGAAATGGGTAACTGTATGAGACGGTGGATATGAGATGATGGATAAAGTATCTACATGTATTCCATAACATCATGCTGTGTATCTTAAATATACACCATGAAAAGTTGCTTTAAAAAAAGATGATCTAACTACCAATATATTCATTTCCTTCATTCATTTCTTTAATTCATGTGTTCACTCATTCAGTCTGTAAACATCCACACAAGCCCACAATGGGTCAAACACAACATTAGATACAGGGGATAGAAAAGAAACCCAAAACCCTGCTTCATGGAGCTGACAGTCCAAGAGGGAGACAGATGAGTGATCCAGCAGTGACCAAAACAGAGTCATCCTCTGTGTTGTGTGTACAGAGAGGCAGGTGTGTACAGAAGCCCCAGGAAGACAAAACAGAGCCCTGGGCTTGGAGAACACTAGTGAAATACAAACCCACATATTCACTGGGCTTAGAGCAGCGGCCTGACAAGGACTGAGGAACAGTAAAGAAAAAGAATGACTAAAGATGCAAATGTCAGGTGATTCACAGGAACTGAGTGATGAAGATTACTAAGAAAGAACACACAGGCTGAGTGCGATGGCTCACGCCTCAGCCTCAGTAATCCCAGCACTTTGAGAGGCCGAGGTGAGTGGATCACCAGAGGTTAGGAGTTCGAGACCAGCCCAGGCAACATGGTGGAACCCCATCTCTACTAAAAATACAAAAATTAGCTGGGTGTGGTGGCGGGACCCTGTAATCCCAGCTACTCGGGAGGCTGAGGCAGGAGAATCTCTTGAACCTGGGAGGTGGAGGTTTGCAGTGAGCCGAGATTGTGCCATTGCATTCCAGCCTGGGCAACAAGAGCAAAACCCGAAAGGAAGGAAGGAAGGAAGGAAGGAAGGAAGGAAGGAAGGAAGGAAGGAAGGAAGGAAGGA
>NC_045440.1:104983904-104987570 GCF_002776525.5 Piliocolobus tephrosceles | reverse complement strand
GGAAGGAAGGAAGGAAGGAAGGAAGGAAGGAAGGAAGGAAGGAAGGAGAGAAAGAAAAAGAGAAAGAAGAGAGAGGGAGGGAAGGAAGAAAGGAAGGAAGGGAGGGAAAGAGAGAGAAAGAGAGAGAGAAAGAAAGAAAGAAAGAAAGAAAGAAAGAAAGAAAGAAAGAAAGAAAGAAAGAAAGAAAACACGCTATGTCTGATTCTCCTACTGATTTTCCATAGTATAAGTATTTTGCCCACTACAGCCACACAGACAGAAAATACTATTACTGTCCCTGGAGAAGCCCTAATGGCAGAGAATTTTTATTTAACAGTCATTTATGCAACAAATATTTTTGAAGTGCCTACCAAGTTCCTGAGGCTGTGCTAGGCGCTAGCAGCATAGATGCATTGGTTATGGTTCCTGCAACCACAGAAGTCAGGGATGATTGAGAGAGAACGTATGATGATGCTCTAAAGATAACAGCTTCATCAAACACTAACCTTTAGGTTATGAAAAAGTACACTTTTCAGAGAACACCTGAAAAACATCTTGGCCAGACTGTATAAATGCAGTTGTATGTCAGCAAAGCAAATGATCACTCTGGTGAGCTATGCAGTTGTTCATCATTTTGGCCACGTCCTTCATAGAGATCTTCCTGCTGGTGGCCATAATCACAGGAGTCTTAACACAGACTGGTTATTTTCCACTCCTCATAAAGCCTGCCTAGAACTACAGGAGCCAGAGGAGAAAAGTGTTCTGATGAATATTTCCTAAGCTATTAAGATTCATGGTTGGCTCACTGATTTAACCACGTGTCACTCACAGTGGACATACACTCAGACAGGCAGGAAGCAATATTAAATGTGGTCTTATCAGCTCAAATCTCAACTAAGAGCCGACGTGATGGAGTGTGAATATTTACAAGGGCCATTTAAGTGGGACAGACCCACTAGATCCACTGAAATAACTGCTTACTGGCAATATACTATAATACATAGACCAAATTTTCCCTGGAGGAGTTATAAAAACCAATCACCCAGTAGAGATGGTCTTTAAAGGTCAAATGAGCTACCACAAATCAGTCTTCACCGGGAGACACTTAGGCTGGGTTCTTTCAATAGAGAGAGATCCTTAGCAGAAGCTCTAATGGGCTCTCTAATTCCATTAAAAGTAAACAACACAAGAATCTGCCTTTTCTGCTACATTGTATTGTCAGCTCCCAGTGAACCTATAAGGGAGGGATTTTATAATAGGGTTGGCATTGTTTTCCTCTTGCCTAGCTGCCTGACCCACTGGCAAAGCACAGTTTCAGTACCTGATGGTATCAATCATAGTCTCGCTGTGCTGCACTCAAAACCCAAATGGTTGAACTTTAACTGAAACTGGGGGTGGGGAGGAGTTTGGGAAGTCATGGAAGGACATTAAAGCCTTAGCTTGGAGACCGATAAGCATTCATTTGTTTCATCTTGCAAACCCAACCATATCTCAGCTCCATGCACAGCAGGAAAATGTGAAAGCAAATTACTTGGAAGTATATCTACAAAGCACTTGTTTGTAAATATGTATTAGAGGGGCTTAAGGAAAAGGTATAATTTCCTCTACCAAATGTTCATCCAAATGTCACGCATAGAAAGCTATTTTTCACTTCGGTGGAAGCCTTGATTATGTAAAAGATGTATAAATGCCATAAACAATCTGTCTCCCAAGCGTTAAGAAAGTTACGAATGCTCATATAATATTTTTAAAACCTCACTTACTTGTTTTCCTATAATGCTAATAGTACGTAATTTATTTTTTAAGAAAATTCATTAGATCAGGTGTATTCAGGCAGATAATAGATACAATTTTAATTTTGTCATCAGTTCAAGGGTTGATTAAGATAGAAAGATTGTTTCTAAATGTACCAAGATCTTTCCCAGAAATAGAAGCAGTCTCATGATATTTGGCATTTTTTTACAAAATCATTTGTTACATATGAATTACAATTCCCATTTTGTGTTTTCTACCCAAGGCAAGTGACTTTACTGAAATTATAATACTCCTCAGGTGTACATTATGCATGCAGTAAGATTTATTAAAATAAACACAAATCAATGAGCTTTAGAATTGCTACATTAACTTGATTATTGACTCCTAAACCTTTTTCTGAGAGCTTTCCATTAAAATAAATGGGCCTACTTTTGATTCAGAAAGCAATTTGGGATTCAAAAAATTGTAACATCTGTGATTTGATACAATGTATTTATTTTCCTCTTTAAACAATAGTATTTTGCACTTTTAAGATGTTTCTCTTTAAAGACTAAGAAAGCTACTTATATCCTGATAATTGAGGTTGAAAAAAAAATTCTTTTCCAAGAAATTGCACAGGATAAGCCTCTAAATCACAGGTACAAGGTATATATTAAGAAATAATCATTTTAACATGAGAACACATTTTCCTTTCACAAACAATATATAACTATATTAAATGTGATTTTGCCGGATTCTTCACTCTGTTCCTTTCTTGGTTTTTAGAATTTCTACAGACAGCTTTCTCACATTTTACCTTTTTTCTTCCATTTTGATAGGATTGTATTTGTGTGCAGATGCAATGCCAAATTGAGACAGAAGATAGACTAAAAGTAGACAATATTAAAATGTGAAATCTCAGCTTTGGACAACCATCTTATTTTATGCATGTATTCATCAAATAGTGATTTAATGTCTTCTTTCTGTGCTTGGCTTGTGCTGGGAGATGGGAATACAGGATGCAAGACAGACTACCTGCCCTCAGGGAGCTTGCTATTTTGTTGAGGCTATAAGAAATGCCTAGATTTCATAAAATGTACAATGATATAGCACTTTTAGGAAGTACTTTTTAAGAATGTTTATTTCATTTCTTCCTTTCTTCCTGATAAAATATTTATTTTCTCCTCTCAGTTCTGCAGGTATGTATGTATACACACAGATGCACACTTGGTGGACTCACATACTCTACCATAGTTTCCCGTACTCTTTCAGTGCTCAATTTTTTGTTTGTTCTCCTTTCAGAGGCTTTGCTGCCTGCTGTGTGCTCTGCCTTCTGTGCTGTCCCTGCAGATCATCACACTGCCAACTCCTTCTTCTCATTCAGATTCAGTCCAATGTCAACTCTGCAGAAATATCTGCCTTGACCATTCCATGGAGAGCTGCCTTTTACCTCTTATTCCTCCTCCTCTCAACCCCTTGGCCCATGACCAGTGGCAGAGTCTGTCAAATTTCTCTTTTCTCCTCTCTTCATAGCACATACAATTACTTGAATTTATCTTATTATTTATTTGCTTAGTGTTTAATTATCTGCTTGCTGCATGATGCTGAAAAGTCCTTAAGAGGAGGGTACTTGTCTGCTTCAAGCTCACTGTATTCCCAGTACTAGGCCCATGGTAGAGAGTCAGCAAATATTTGTCCAACAACTTAAGAGAAGATAAATTATTTTTCTAAATACAACTATATCTATGTTCTTGCTTTCATAAGCAATACCTCCTAAGAGCAGAGATTAATATGAGTAGCTGAAGTCAATTTAGTATAGTGAACTTAGCTGCTCTGACCAGATGTTATGTATCAACAATCATAAACTGAGCATCAACTATATATTAAGCATGAATATCTTCATCAATATCTATCTATCTATCTATCTATCTATCTATCTATCTATCTATCTAT